>NC_073387.1:2367104-2667104 GCF_028641065.1 Leucoraja erinaceus
CCCTCTTCCCCACTTTACCCTGAGTACTTATCTTGTCCCACATCTGAACCATATTACCAATGAATTCAACACCCTATCTAGCCCCACCATACAATAATGCTAAGGTACACCCTCCACAAAGGGTGGGTGAGGTTACTCACCCATTCTCACTATTAACCCTGTATGTCGTCCCTCCCCCCTCCCACACCATCTTCCCCACATGATCCTAAACAGTCCTTTCTTCCCACGTACACTCCAACCACTGACCTTCATTTCCCCATGTCCACTCCTTCACCAAAGAACCCCCACCAAACTACCCTTGTTCCACTCGACCGCAAACACTGACAACCACTAGAATGCCAGTTATATCACCATAGGGAAGGCATTGTAGAGAATATCGCCGCCGACATCAGCCAAATGAGTCCACGGTAAATTCCATGGTCAATTCAGAAAGGTGAAGACTTGCAGAGGCCAGTGGAGATCAGATAGGTTGGGGTTTAGATGTGCAATATTTTCACCTGTGACATGGAGTGTCCCTTTTCTGCTGGCTGGATAGAGTGGATGTGGAGAGGGTGTTTGCACTAATAGGAGAGTCTAGGACCACAGGTCACAGCCTCAGAATTAAAGGACATTCCTTTAGGAAGGAGATGAGGAGGAATTTCTTTAGTCAGAGGGTAGTAAATTAATGGAATTCAATGCCACAAAAGGCGGTGGAGGCCAAGTCAACGGATATTTTTGAAACAGAGATAGATAGATTCTTGATTAGTATGGGTCAGGGGTTATGAGGGAGAAACATAGAAACATAGAAATTAAGTGCAGGAGTAGGCCATTCGGCCCTTCGAGCCTGCACCACCATTCAACACGATCATGGCTGACCATCCAACTCAGTATCCCGTACCTACCTTCCCTCCATACCCTCTGATCCCCCCAGCCACAAGGGCCACATCTAACTCCCTCTTAAATATAGCCAATGAACTGGCCTCAACTACCCTCTGTGGCAGAGAGTTCCAGAGATTCACCACTCTCTGTGTGAAAAAGGTTCTTCTCATCTCGGTTTTAAAGGATTTCCCCCTTATCCTTAAGCTGTGACCCCTTGTCCTGGACTTCCCCAACATCGGGAGCAATCTTCCTGCATCTAGCCTGTCCAACCCCTTTAAGAATTTTGTAAGTTTCTATAAGATCCCCTCTCAATCTCCTAAATTCTAGAGAGTATAAACCAAGTCTATCCAATCTTTCTTCATAAGACAGTCCTGACATCCCAGGAATCAGTCTGGTGAACCGTCTCTGCACTCCCTCTATGGCAATAATGTCCTTCCTCAGATTTGGAGACCAAAACTGTACGCAATACTCCAGGTGTGGTCTCACCAAGACCCTGTACAACTGCAGAGGAGAAGGCAGGAGAATGGGGTTTGGAGAGAGAGAGGGAGATAGATCAGCCATGATTGAATGGCGGAGTAGACTTGATGGGCCGAATTGCCTAATTCTGCTCCTTGAACTTATGAACTCATGAATTTATGCTCCATGGGAAATGACATCACCGGAATGGGTTGAGTTTCTGCAGTCAAAGAGTTTTCAGTTTTAAGTTGGAAACCTCAGTTGCAGAAATTTCTGAATTAATTTCAGTGGCTAATGAGTAAAGGAATGGTTGGATGAAGCAAATTCTTGTTTAGCTGGAGAAATCATTACAGAAGTGAGGGAATTCAGATTTCCATCACCTTTTCCGATCCTGCAAAACCCTCTGTCATTTGATCCTGAGAAATTTCTTTGCTAAAACCTCACGATCCATCACTTCAGGGGAAAGGAGACCCACTCGACATGGGTGGGTCCACTTCAGCGGAACAGAGGCTAATGTATTCCTGGAAAGATGATACATGCTCTAAGTGAGGGGTTACCATCATATGCCAAGGGGATGAGTAGTGGAGAGAAGGAACAAGGCTCCAAGTTGACAGGAAAAGGCAAATAGCAAATGGTGATCATTTGACGGCACTGGGCCTGTACTCACTGGAGTTTAGAAGAATGAGGGGGGTGGACCTCATTGAAATGTACAGAATAGTGAAAGGTTTGGATTGACGATGTGGAGAGGATGTTTCCACTAGTGGGAGAGTCTAGGACAAGAGGTCATAGCCCCAGAATTGAAGTTCTTTTAGGTAGGGGATGAGGAATTTCTTTAATGGTGGAGGATCTGTGGTGGATAAGTGGTGGATCTGTGGAATCCTTTTTCAAAGCAGGCTATGGAGGCCAAGTCAAGGGATCTTTCTAAGGCAGAGATAGATAGATTTTTGATTAGTACAGGTCTCAGAAGTTATGGGGAGAAGGCAGGAGAATGGGATTAGGAGTGAGAGATAGATCAGCCATGATTGAATTGACAGAGTAGACTTGATGGGCCGAATGGTCTAAATCTGCTCCTATCATTTATGATCTTATGATTAGTGGAGCAGTGATTAGTTCAGAAATAACAGCGATCAATTGGAGAAATGGAATGCAGTCTAAGATGGGATTGGCACTCATGCAATAGGCACTCATGAGAAGAATAGATCGGGTAGCTGCACAGAGTCTCAAGCCCAGAGTGGGTGAACCGAGGACCAGAAGACATAGGTATAAAGTGAAGGGGAAAAGATTTAATAAGAATCTGAGGGGTAACTTTTTCATACAACGGGTGGTGGGTGTATGGATCGAGCTGCCAGAGGAGGTGTGAAATATAAAGTTGGAGGTAGGGATGTGGGTGGTAGAGAATGAGGGTTGGGGGAGCCAGATAAATGGGAAATGTGGGATTCGAGCATGGGAGAGAAGAGGAAAGATGCAGAGTGAATGGGGTGATGGGGAGATGAGAACGCGGGAGAAACGTGTGGGCACCTAGGTGGGTGGGGGGGGGGGGGGAGGTGGGGTATAAGGGGTATTACTTGAAATTGGAGTATTCAATGTTCAAAACCAAATGAAATATGCATTCCAGTTTGTGTGTGCCCTCACTTTGGCAATGAACAGAAAGGTCAATGGGAAGGGATGCTAAAATGGTTAGCAATCAGAAGCCTTGGCAAACAGTGCAAGTGTTCAGCGAAATGGTTGCTTAAGGGCCTGTCCCACTTACGCGACCTTTACAGGCGACTGCTGGCAACCGTAATAGGTCACCGAAATTTTCAACATGTTAAAAATTCAGCGGCGACTCTTTGGAGACCTCTCATGACCATACAGGCGACCCCCTGGCGACATGTCGCGGGTGACCTCTCATGACCATAGGTGACCTCTCATGACCATACAGCCTGTACGGGCGTGAGAGGTCTCCTATGGTCATGAAAGGTCTCCAAAGGGTCGTAGTGTCTTTCTGGTCGCTGCTGAATTTGCAACATGTTGAAAACTTCGGCGATCTATCATGGGTCGCCTGTAAAGGTCGCGTAAGTGGGACAGGTCTAGGCTACACTTGGGCTTGGCTATGTGAAGGAGGCCACATCGGGAGTGCCGGATACAATAGACCAGGTAGGAAGATGTGCGTGTGAACCTTTTTCACACCTGAAGGGCTGCTGGGGCCCATGGATGGAAGTGGATGTGCAGGGACATGTGTTACATCTCATGCGGGGGAAGCGACTGGGGAATGGGCGGGTTGGTGGGGAAGGGATGAGTGAACCAAGGAGTCGCGTAGAGAGTGTTCTCGATGAAAAATGGAAAAGGGTCAGAATGGAATGACGTGACAGGTGGTGGGATCATGTTGACTTAGTAAACTATAGGTTGGATGCAAAGGCTGGTCAGGTGAAAGGTGAGGACCAGGGGAACTCTATAGTTGTTCTGTCTGGGGAAGGAGGAGCAAGAGTGGAACTGCAGAACACAGAAGAGATACAGGCTCCATCTAGAATAACAAAGAGAAAATCTTGCTACAGAAGAAAGAGGACATCTCACATCTCAGATGTCCTGGGGTGGAAAGCCACATTTTAGGAGCAGATGCGGCAGAGACCGAAAAATTGTAAACAAAGAATGGCGCCCTTGCAAGAGGTAGGGTTCCTGAGTGGTCACGGTGGCGCAGTGGTAGAGTTTCTGCCTTACAGCGAATGCAGCGCCGGAGACCCGGGTTTGATCCCGACTACTGGTGCTGTCTGCACAGAGTTTGTACATTCTCCCCATGACAGCATGGGTTTTCTCCGAGATCCTCCCACACTCCAAAGACGTACAGGTCTGTAGGTTAATTGGCTTGGTATAAGTGTAAATTATCCCTAGTGTGGTGTAGGATAGTGCTAATGTGCGGGGATCAGTGGTTGACGCGGACCTGGTGGGACGAAGGGCCGGTTTGAGCGTTGCATCTCTAAACTAAACTGCACTGCAACGGTGGCTCTCCATTCCTTCCACAGATGCTACCAGACACTTTGAATTCCACTAGCATTTCGTTTTTTGCTCAAGATTCCAGCATCTGCAGTCTCTTGTGTCTCCTTTTTGACGAATGTGTTTCCAGTACGGTCATGGTGGAATAAGCTGAATCTGGTTGTGGAGAATGGAGAGGGGGAATTGGAAAGAAGTTTGCGTTGGAGAGCATTTGATGAACAATGACCCTCATACCATAAGGTTTAGAATAGCGGTGGGAACAGAGGTATGATCAACATTTAACTTGAGGCCAGGTAAATTATTCTGTGGATCTGGGTTAAACATTTGTTGGAAATTTCAAACCATGAAATAGCACAACTTAGAGTGGAACAATGGCCTTTAAACAGGGACTGCATTGACAACCATGTGCCTTAGAAAACCGAGTTGGAATAAATGGGTCCTTTTCAGACTGAAAGAAAAAATTTGGGAATAGTAATCATAACTTCAGTTTTAAGATTGTATTGAATAGGAACAGGTCTGGATGTTGGGGGTAGGCAGATTACAATGTCATTAGGCAGGAGCTAAGGAGAGTAAATTAGGATCAGTTGCTATTGAGTAAATCAACAGAGGACATGCGGGAGTCATTTAAAGGCCAGGTGATGAAAGAGCAATGTCAATGTGGTCCAGTAAGAAGGAGGGATAAGAACGGCTTGCCCCTCCCTCTTCTGTCAGTTGCTCTGTCCTATTTCCTAAGAATAGGTATAGCTTTGCCCTTCCCCTCTCGATCCCTCTACATATTGCCTGAAGAAAGTTTCCTGAATACATTTGACAAATTTCACCCCACCTCTGCCCTTGACTCTATGGCAGTCCCAATCTATATATGACATATAACACGGGAACAAAATTAGACCATTCGGCCCATCAAGTCTGCTCTGGAAAACTTAAAATCTCCTATCATGACAACCCTAATAATTTTGTATCTGCTTGTAATCTCCTGTCTTATTTCCCTTTCCCATTGACTATTTGGAGATCTATAGTACAATCCCATCGAGGTAATCATTCATTTTTTATTCCTCAGCTCCACCCATATAGTGTAAATTGCTCATCCCTAAGCTTCCCCCCAGTCTAGTTTCAGTAAAAACCCTGAATCAAGCACTTGAAACAAATAAATTTTATTTTAACAAAAGCGCATTACAGTTCAACTACTGTACCTATCCCACCGCGGGTTCGATCCTTGCATCTGCCTGATCCAGACCTCTAGGCCTCGCTCAGACAGAGACACTCCAGAAGTTCACGCAGTCCCAAGCGCTCTCCCAGAAGATCGATGCTGAACTTCGTAGTAGTGGACTTTTATATGTCCCGGGACCTCGAGGGGCCGAACCACATGGGGGTGGTCTCTTAATAACACAATTACAGATATAGATTAACTCCATACATGACAGACAATTCCCTAACCCAATAATACAACAGCTCAATACATTGTATTCAAAACGGACTTCGTAAGGAAGCCAACTTAGAAATTGATCTACAGGATACCCAGACAAGGTTCAATACCTCACCCAATCAACACTTGGCAAAGTCAAACTCTGCAACATTATTTACAATGATTTCAGTCATCCAATCCATTCTATGCATTTTGCACCTAATTGACAGGGCTTGCAGATGTTCTCATTCTTTGCTTGCAAATTGTATCTAAGCTCTAGACACAGTGGCACCTCTTCGCAGCTTGTCCCAGCTCTGCAGAGAGCTACTCCAAACTGATCAAATCTCCCAGCAGTCCTAGCCACTCTGATTTAGCCAGGATTAACATGCCTTCCTTTTTATCATAATGATAACCCATCATTTATGATAACCCATCATTAATGATAACCCATCATTAATGAAAACCAAAATGGCTCAATAATCAGCTAACCAGATATACATAAGTGTGCTTTATATTTTCCATCTATCAGCAACACAAGATGATGATGTTTCTTCCCAGAATCTTGCCAAGCATCCCGAGTTTTCATGGGCATAACTTCACAAGTTCTGTCTGAGGAGTCCTCACCTCCCGGGTTTTTGTGGGCGCGAATTCCCTCCATCTGTGTTGCTGCCCATTCTTCCATCACTTTCCACGGTCAAACCTAAAATCGAGAAATTAAACTTGGGACAAAGCAAGTTACCATCATACACGCATTCTTTCCCACAGATTAACAATACTATCCCTATTCGACCCTATTATATTCCCTATTTCTATTCTGTTCACTAATATGCTCTTTATTATTCTGTGATTGACACTAATTAGCCTTCTTCATACTCACATGATGATTATAATATGTATATCTGATGATGGGTAATAATATAAATTTCAGCTGGGTTCAGTCCAGACTTCCCTACAGGCAGGACTCTAATTTAAAGCAAACCATGATAAATGTTGCAATGTAAGCAAATTCAGTCTCAGCCTTCAATTTACTATTTCAAATGTCAATGCCCATCTCATCCTTCTCTTTCCACAGCATTGAAGCTGATAATACAATTCCATTCCAATTCCTGTGGAATTCCCAACTGTTCAAATTTAAACAATCAATTTCCTTTGCCATTAATTTTATCCTAAATCCAATCAAGACTGCCAATTTCTTTCCACCTTGATAATAGAAGCCG
Organism: Leucoraja erinaceus; assembly: GCF_028641065.1. Lineage (NCBI taxonomy): Eukaryota > Metazoa > Chordata > Chondrichthyes > Rajiformes > Rajidae > Leucoraja > Leucoraja erinaceus. The sequence continues at coordinate 2,374,008 of NC_073387.1, forward strand.
CTTTACCATCAAGGGTTAAACAATTCAAATCCATCGGGCAAATATGTATCGGCTCTGCTATTCTCAATACAATTCAAGTTTCTCCCTGCAGTTTACCAAGTCTTTCCTCCAGTATCTCATCCTATTTATGTATGCACTCCTCACTATAGTAACTCGTTACAATGTTAATTCTCTACCATGTTGGCTTTGTTCTTTGTCTATGGGTTCTCACTGGTACTAGCTCTTAACTACTGAATAATTCCTTAGTCGGGTCTCTTAAAGGGAAGTCCTGCTGCTCACAGTTCCTCTTTTGACCATTTCCAATTCCATTCCAATTTCAATTTCAATTCCAATTTTAATTTTCAATTTTAATTCCAGTTTTAATCCCAATTCTAATTCCAACTCATATTCCTTAAATAATTCCATGTTACTAGGTCTTCCCAAGTTCCATCCTTCTTGATGCCCTTTGAACAATCTTTGTCTGCCTTTCTGAGGATGAGATAAAACAATGTCAGTTAATAATCAAACTCCAATTATTCCTAAAGTCCACAAGTCTATGTCAAATCTCAAAATGTTTTAAAGTCCCTCCAATTAATCATCGTACAATTTCGAGACCGAATCCAAAATTTATAAAATTACTAGACTATGTGGGACCCAACGGGTCCCATGTTCATATGGGAGGGCTGGTCCCCCGATGCTACATTCCACCTTCCACCAATTCCAATATTGGCCAGTGGGGGGGGGGGGGGGGGGGGGGGGTGGCCAGTGGGGGGGGGGGGGGGGGGGGGGGGGGCTTTCTGGAGTGCTGGTATGGGTGTTGTTGGTTGCAGTTACTACTGGTTTCCAGAGGGCTAGTATGGACATTGTGGGCCAAATGGATTCTTGGGGGGGCAGCTCAGTCCCTCAAGCTTGATGTGCTGGCAGCTCACTCACGGCTGCTGGGCTGGCAGTTGACTCACGGCTATTCCTTGAAATTCCATTTCAAGCAGAGTGCTAGGCCACCAAATTCAAATCCATTTTCCTACCATTTCAAGCAGGGTGCAAGGCCACCAAATTCAGGTTCAGTTTCCTACCAATTCAAGCAGGGTGCAATGCCACCAAATTCAAGTGCAGTTTCACACCACTTCAAGCAGGGTGCAAGGCCTCCAAATTCATGTGCTGTTTCATACCATTTCAAGGATGGTGCAAGGCCACCAAATTCAAATGCAGTTTCATACCATTTCATGCAGGGTGCAACAACACCACATTCAAATGCAGTTTCATACTATTTCAAGCAGGGCGAAACCACCATAAAAACCACCATTAAACCACACAGTAGACATTCAGTGTGTTCAGTTGATTCACAGCTCAGACAGAGTCGTGACCTCTCCCTCCCCCATCATGCAGAGACTAAGCCACACCCACACTTCCGGTTTTATAATCCATCCCCCTCCCACCAGAAAAGGTGTGGCCTTCATGGTGTGGGATGAAGTGTGGTTTATATTTTGACAGGAGAGAGATTATCAACATTTTTTAAACACTAATAACACTTTTGTTTTTCATTGATGGGAAGAATCCTCTGCACCTGATGAGAGGAGGGGAACTGAGTAAGATGGCAAAAAATCACAGTCGTAAGTGATAGCGTTTTATCTAAAATTAATATAGTGCAAACAGGAAGTTGCCTTTTCACTTCAACCCAACCCCTCCAAACAACCATTTGCAGGCAGTGCCTTTTCACTTCAAACCTAAACCCCCCAAACAAACATTTGCAGGCAGTGCCTTTTTACCTCAAACCAACCATATTTTCATTTTCAAACCACATTAAGGGCTCTCACAGTTGAGTAGACATGTGTTCAGTGTTATTCAGAACTCAGAGATGGCTTCTTCCATCTTGCAGAGGCACAGCACTTCCTGGTTTTATAGTCCCTCCCCCTCCCTCCAGCAGGGGCAGCAGAGAGAATGGCTTTTTAAAAAACATTAATATCTCTCTGATTTTTTATTGATGGGAAAAATCCTATGGTCCCGGAAGGCGGATGCGAGGTGGCCAGAAATGACGACCGTAGGTGGTGGCGTTCTCTCGGAAATCGCAGCATAGTGGGCCAAAAGCGGTCAAGATCAGACTTTTAGTAATATAGATTTCTAATACCCATAATTTAGACACAATTCAGGTATTTTACTCCAAACCACAGAGGAATGTTTTTTTATTTGAAGTCAGTCCATTAAAGTGAGGCTTGTCCCAGAAGTCGTTATAGGTTGTCGGTGTTGTTTCTTTCAAAGATGATTAAAGTATCCTTTATTCTCCTTCCTTTTCTTTCTCCTATAGCTAGGTGATATTAAAGTTGGGCACTAGGGTAGGTCCTTTTCTTCTTCCTTTCTGATTGTGGTTTCAGTTACTAGGGAGTAGGGATACTGAGGAGCATATTGCTCTGCCTGCTGGCACTCCCAAATGTCTTAAAGGGGCAGGACAGTATCAGTTCCTCCTGCTGGTCACCTGTTTCTGGAGTGCTGCATTGCCTTTTGCTGTCTTCTTCCCGTTAAGGTGCATTCTTTTACCTCGCTCCCCAGATACTCTCTCGTCGATATACTGTCCTGCAGGCACAAACTCAGTAACACATTAATTCAATATCTTCTTTCCCCTGCACGGTAAGTTTGTTTCTTCTCTCCCTAGTGCCATTTCCATTCCTTGGTTGCCATCCCTTCTCATGCTAGCTACTATGTTTCCCTGTTGTGCTTCTTCCTTTCAGCGAGGGTTTCTTTAGAGTAGGATTCTATGTATCGCCTCCTACTTGGAAGGGGTGGTGTTCTTTTTAATGTATAGTGCTGTTTCTCAGGCCATGTGAGGATGCCTTTAATTTTAATAGACGGTATTGCTGTTAACTGGCTGGTCAGGGCTACCAAAATGGGTTGGATTGCCGAAATGTCCCTTCCCCCTGATCTCCCTGCCAGTGTCCTCGTCCTCTACCTTCAGGGTCCCAAGAGTCTCGGTCCCCTCTTGGAATCCATCGGTTTCTGTAACCCCATGGGCCCCCTTCCTTCCTGATAATATTCTCTCATGGGACACGACCGACTCCAGTGTCCCAATCCTCCACAACTGTAACACTGATCGGGCCAGATCGCTCTATAACCTCGCCAGCCAAACCGAGGAAAGGTCAGTTCTTTGAATGGGAGGCCTATCCAGGCCTTGAGGTCTTCTTCCTGCTTATCCTCGTCTGTTCTTATTTCTTTTATTCGAACCTCTAATCTCCGGGCTGCAGTTGAACCAGGCTGCCTTGATGTCTGACTGTCTGTGGTCTGGGGAACATTTATACCTGATGCGGGCATCTCCCTACAAACACATTGTCTACGGGGAGTCCTTACCAATTCCCCTTCCGTGGTGAATTGCTCTGACATAATAATATTATCCATGTCCGGATCAATCCATCCATATTCTCCCCCATTCTCACCCCCTAAAAGGCTATTTGTTTTATCCCGGTACTTCAAGAAGGATTCGTTCATCCTCTCGCTACTGGAATCCCTAATTAATTTCAGCACCCATGTCGATGGAGTCTTCTTTGTAGCTCCTTGATTTCCCCTATGGTCCTCCACCTGTGGGGCAAGCACAGAAGATAGAAGATCTCTCCCCGATGTCTCTATTTCAGATTTAAATTTAGGGGGAGGAGCCTAAGATAATGCTGACTCCTCCCGTGTGCCTCCCTCCTGCTCCTGCTCCTGCTCCTGCTCCTGCTCCTGCTCCTGCTCCTGCTCCTGCTCCTGCTCCTGCTCCTGCTCCTGCTCCTGCTCCTGCTCCTGCTCCTGCTCCTGCTCCTGCTCCTGCTCCTGCTCCTGCTCCTGCTCCTGCTCCTGCTCCTGCTCCTGCTCCTGCTCCTGCTCCTGCTCCTGCTCCTGCTCCCGCTCCCGCTCTTGCTCCTGTTCCTGCGCCTGCTGCTGCTCCTGCTCCTGCTGTTGGCTTACTAATTCTCCCTGTCCCCGCTCTGAAGTGTTCTGAGAAGGATCAGTTCTATCGTTTTCTCCTCTTCCCAATTTACAAGCCGCCATTCTTAGGGTGGATAGCAAAACAAGTTCTTCATTTGTTTTTCTTTTAGTGAAGAATATCCTCCACATCCCAATTAACTTGTTTCCTACCTCACTATTTCCATATTTTTTAACGATTGTTAAAAATATAGTTTATCTATATAGTTTATCCCTATTAATCTATATAGTTTATCCCTATTAAAGACTTTAGTCCCCCCAACGGCCAAAGTTTGTCTTGCAAAATTGCATTTCATTTCCCCGATAATCCTCTCAGTCAATCCGCTCCATTTGGAAGCTCCCCGCAAATTATCCTTATTGGGCTTTCTAATATGTTTGATCGATCCTTCTCAGAGACATTCCCCATTCTTGGAACAATGGTCAAAACACAAATTACAAAATAAATGTTCCAGACACTAACACCTCTTTCAATCACTCCTCCTCTCAGACTCCAAGGTCAATGGGATCTTTCCCACACAATGGTCAACGGTCCTTCCGATTTACACTTACTCTAGAAATCGCTTCCTTTTGACTGTCTCCCAGTCACCCCTATTCAATCCCTCCTATTCAATTATTCAAACCACTCGCTCGTATTCAGTCTCTCCCCCAACTCTCTTATGGGTTAAAACACAATCATTCCATTCAATTCCAAACTTTCAAACAACGGATCTCAATCCAAGGCTAACTCTCACTGACAGTCTCTCACACAGCAATCTCCCTCTCACTCAATTCACTTTTAGTTTGCACAGACAGACGGACCCAAACCAAGCTAACAGAACTATAATTAAGAACGAAAATATTCCCCCGATTATCAATAGCCCAAAACACACCCCAATATAAACTATAAGCATCCAATAAACTCCACTTTAATTAGTCTTCCTTGTGGCGCAATCAATTAGCGGGATGACTCCTCCCCGACGCAGCGATCAAAGGAGTCTAACCCCTGATCGAACCACCCCGATTCAGATTATCACAAAACAATCTTAAACAAATACAAATATCTAACATAAACACACTCTTCAAGTTTCTAAATCCATAAACACTCGCACAAGCAGCAACACAAATGATGGTCTGCGGACTTAACACGATCTAAATCTTAACTTTTAATTCTTAATATACTCTAAGTTTATTTACATACATAGAATATTTACAAACTCCGGATCCTGTGACAATACGAAAAGCTAGATTTTTACAATTTACAAAATGATTTAAAGCACTAGCGCACTATCCACAAACACTCCATCTCGACGTCACATTACCCTGTTACCATGCAGTGAACCTCTCCCTCTGCTACCGAAGATTTCCCCCTTCCTAGTTTACTCTTTGCAGAGGGGTACTATTCCTTAAATGATTACTTTTCCACCCAAATGTTACTATCCCTCTGCTAAGACTGGACTTCTATTGGGGGACCTCTATCCCTCCTCTCTCTATAGGGGGACCTCTATCCCTCCTCTCTAAGTTTGACAGAGTTAGGGGTACCCTTCGCTATTCGGATTACTTTTCATCAAGTAAGGAGGCTCCCGTCTCTCAGGTACTCTTCGTTGCCAGCTACTAGTCAACAATCGACCAGAGGGTTACTATTCACTGTTGTTCAGCCGCTATTCAGAATCGATCACGGACATGCAGCAACTTCGAAGTTCTATATACAGGAATTCGAATTCCACCTTACTGGCAGAACTTCAATATGAAATTCAGTATTTGAAAATTTGGCCTTGCAGATATAGACTCAAACTCGAACTCCTAATTTTAGTGTGTATCTGTCTTACTACGCGGGCTCTCGAATCAACTAAAATTGCCCAGTTGAATTCTTGAACGGACTGGAGTATTCCAGCCAATCTATACTCTGTCCTTCCAAGCCCAGTACCTTCTCAAGGCTCTTTGTCCGTCACTTCAGGGAGAGACTCAGATACCTACACGCAGACATTCCTCTCTGCTGGGTACCGAGGATTCAGCGCATAGCCGCTTCGCGCTGTGAGTTATCGATGCCGATTTGCAGAGCGCACCTTTTCAATTCACGCTCCCGGCAACGATCCGATCGAAGGCAAGACCTGTATTTTAATACCCCACCAAATTGGATACCAAGTCTAACCCTGGGCCACTCCTCGCCCGATGAAGCACGTAGGGCTCTCGTTAAAGCAGCAGCTGGTATAATTGTAAATTGTCCCTAGTGTGTGTAGCATAGTGTTAATGTGCGATCGCGGGTCAGTGCAGTCTCGGTGTGCAAAACGGCCTGTTTCCATGATGTACAGTATCTCTAAACTAAACTAAACAAAAACACAGAACAGTTTCTTCTCCTAGAGGTGGTGAATCTAACCGATGGTGGAAGCTGGATTAGTGTGATAAATAACTGGGATATCCATCAGAGTGGATAAATAACGGGATATGGAGAAACACACACAAGAAGATTTGGGACCAATACAGATCATTGAAATACTTGAGAGGCCTGATAGCCTACTCCTGTTCCCATTTTCTAATGTACTTGTGTGACTGGTTTGAACACATTCCCATGGAGATGGAATGAAACTACATCCAAAGCTCGAGCTCCCCAAATGACTGAAGAAATAGGTCCAAATTAGACAAAAAATATCTCATCGTAATTAAAGTTTATCTACACAGGAAGGAAATAAGCTGAATATGGAAAGTGGAAAGGTGCTATAAAATTTGGAAAGGGTGAGGTGGGTTGGGGAGGAGGGCCTATCAAAATAGATTTGCGGCCAGTGTACATTCAGTGTAATCAGCCAGTCCTTTCCCCTGACTCTCAGTCTGAAGAACGGTCTCAACCCGAAACGTCGCCTATTCCTTTTCCCCAGAGATGCTGTCTGACCCGCTGAGTTACTCCAGCTTTTTGTGCCTATCTTCAGTGTAAATGTCTAGTTGGAGCAAGGCTTGGGCCAAAGGTCATCCGAAGGAATGTCCTTAGAGAGGCAGGAAGCATGGTCCAGGTACCTTTAGAATATGTTTAAGAAGGAACTGCAGATGCTGGAAAATCGAAGGTACACAAAAATGCTGGAGAAACTCAGCGGGTGCAGCAGCATCTATGGAGCGAAGGAAATAGGCAACGTTTCGGGCGGAAACCCTTCTGAAGAAGAGGGTTTCGACCCGAAATGTTGCCTATTTCCTTCACTCCATAGATGCTGCTGCACCCGCTGAGTTTCTCCAGCATTTTTGTGTACCTTACCTTTAGAATATGCTTCCTGCTTTCACTAGATTGGAGAGAATGTAAAGGCAGAGGTATAATTATAGAAGGTAAAATAAAGAAATACCCGTTCTCCAAGATGATGAGTGAGTGAACTAAGTGGGTATTGAGGAGGCTCATGTTTCAATCTTGCAATCCTCTTTGGATATGGGAACAGTGTCAGGCTACAGGATAGCGGGCATGGTGTATGCTAAATTAAAAATGAGAGGAATAAATGGAGCAACTGCCATCCAATTATCTGTGATGTGGAGAATGGAAGAGACAATAGTTCAGGAAAAGTTTGGGCTAATAAAGGAAGTCCACATAAATTTGGTAGCAATATTTGTATACCCCGTAGATCTTTATTTTTGTGCACATCCTTCAATTTAATACCATTCAGATTTTGATGGCATATTGGGTGGGGTTGATGGGAAAGCAGTGAATGATATGAATATAGGTTCAAAATCAAATGTGGTGGAGCAGCACATGACAAGCTTATTTGCAAAATTAACGGTCATGGGATCAAAGGTACAGTGGGAATATTCATAAAATATGGCCAAGGGGAATAACAGATATTACTTTTGATCAGATGTTTTGAACTAAAGTAAATAATGCCATTCTGGGGAGTTGTTATTGGGACATTTACTATTCCTGATACATATTTATGTGTGATGCAAACATGTTTGAGTATACAGCACATACTTACAGCTATTGCAGACTGTATGAAAGAAATGTGCCAAATAATGGGGATGATGGAAAGAGTCGAGTCTAGCTGGTGAAATGGGCAATAAACATGAATGCAGGAAAATGGGAAGCAATATATTTAAGCATGAAAATGAGGAGAAGCAATATAAACTAGATGGCACGATTTTATAAGGTATGCAGGAAAAGAGACCTATGGGTGTGTATATATTACATTTCCAGAAATGGAAGGATTTTGAAAATCGTGGTTTAAATTATTGAGGATGTTTGACTTTAGTGAGAGTCACAGAATGTGAAAACAAGGTGTCTGCTGGTTTAGTTTAGTTTAGTTTAATTTAGTTTAGAGATACGGCCCTTCTGCCCATCGAGTCCGCACCGACCAGTGATCCCCGCACATTAACACTACCCTACACACACAAGCTACAATTTACACTTATACTAAGCCAATTAACCTACAAACTTGTACGTCTTTGGAGTGAGGGAGGAAAGCAAAGATCTCAGAGAAAACCCACGCAGCCAAGGGGAGAACGTACAAGCTCCATACAGACAGCACCCATAGTCAGGATCGAACCCGGGTCTCTGTCGCTGCAAGTGCTGTAAGGCAGCAACTCTACCGCTGTGCTACTGTGCCGCCCATGAGTTCTGAATCTTGATAAAATGGTATTGGTTATTGGTTTATTAAAGTCACATGGACCAAGGTACAGCGAAAAGCTTTTGTTTGCAAGCTATCTAATTCAATTAGATAATGCTATGCATAAACACAATCAAACCATCCAGAAATACAACAGGTAGAGCAAAGAGAAAGATACCAGAGTGCAGATGATAGTGTCCAGCAGTGGATTGGTATAGTCCAAGAGAATGCATCCAAAATCCACAATGATGTAAATTGGAAGATTGAGACTACACCCTAGTTTATGGCAGGCTTATTCACAAGGCTGATAACAGAGGGGAAGAAACTCTTCCTGGGTCTGGTATTACATGCTGTCCATCCTTGGTGCCTTCTACCTGATGGGAGTGGGGAGAAGAGGATATGTAGGCTGCATTCCACAAGGGGCATGTTGTGTTGATGGAGTCAATAGTGGGGAGTTTGGTTTGAGTGTTGGATTGGATTGCATTCACAATTTCTTGCAGTCTTGGACAGAGCTGTTCCCAAACCAAACTGATGTATTCCCACATAACATTTCTACAATGCATCTCTAGAGGTTGGTAATACTGGTTGAAGATACACCGAAATTCCTTAGTCCTTTCCTTAGGAGGAAATACAGGTATTGCTGTGCTTTTTTTGCCCTTCAGTATGGCTGGACCAGGACAGAGTGTTGGTCATATTTACCCTAAGAACCTGAAGCTCTCAACCATTCCCACTTCGGTATACTCCGTTCAGTTACTACCTTCAGTTCCTGGGGTACACTGACTCCAGCAAGCCTACAGTGTCTCGGGACGAGAAAAATGAATTATGGTGCCGGTTTGGAAGCCCTCGGTTATCCAGAGAGATTGGTTTCCTTACAACAGAGAGGATCGAGATGAGGTGTTCATAATATTGTATGGTTTTAATAGAGTGAAGGAAACCCGTACTAGGTAACAACAACGCCGACGGTGAGGATCGAGGCGATACACGGAGGGTTCTGCTAAAGGCCCTTGTTCCCAATATGTGTCATGGTTTTAATAGATTGGCGAAATGGAGGAACCCGTACTCGGGGGGGGGGGGGGGGGGGGTCAACTGAATCAGTTGAAGAGCTTCTTCACTCTTTCAATACGCACTCCAACTCCACCCCTGCCTCCTCTATCTTTTGTCCCACTTACATATCCTTGGCACGCAAATTACGTGACTTCGTGGTCGCGTTGAGCCGTGACGGTCCCACTATTCCATGCGTACCATCGCACGGACACAAAGCTGGAGTAACTCAGCGGGACCGGGAGCATCTCTGGAGAGAAGGAATGGATGATGTTTCGGGTCGAGACTTCTTCAGTCTTGACCCGAAACGTCACCTAATGCTTCTCTCCAGAGACGCTGCCGGTCCCGCTGAGTTACTCCAGCATTTTGTGTCTCTCTTCAATCATCTTGGCCCCGCTCTGGGAGTAGAAGTGGGGGCGGATCCGGACCGCAACGGCCGTGAGCCCTGGGCCGAGCTCGGCGATCGTTTGCCTGCTTCTGCTGCTGTTGGAGGTGAGACGTTGAGTCGCGCCAGGGTCTTGGGCCTGTCCCACTTTGGCCGTCAGTTCCGCGACAGGCCGTTGGCGTGCGAAGATTTTGTTCGCTACAAACATTTTGGAACCCCGCGCGATGTCGCGCACAACTACACACCCCTCCGCGCTTCACAGTGGGACCGGCCCCGCGCGGCCATACGATGCCCGTACGCCTCAACGCGACCACGGGATAGCGTAATTTGCGTGGCAAGGACACGTAAGTGGGACAGGCCCCTAAGAAGAATACAGAACCCATCGCCTTATAACGTCCTGACGATAACCTGCTCTATATTGAATGGATTTGTTTTTGAAGTAAGTCTGCCGCGGCTTTGTTTCCTGTAGGGGAAACGGGCCCTTCGGCCACCGAGTCTGCGCCGATCAGCGATGCCCGCACATTAACACCATCCCACACACACTAGGGACAATTTACAATGATATCTTTGGAGTGTGGGGGGAAATCCTCGCGGACACGGGGAGAACGTACAAACCCTGTCGCGATGGAACCCGTGTTTGTGGCGCTGCAATTCAGCAACTCTACCACCAGCAATGTTCTCCAGATGTTCCAAATCTACCTTGGCTGCCATTTCTGTTTCTATATCCACAGACACCATGCTCTGATGTTGCTTTGATATTGGGCATGTTTTTTCTCAAAATCAAAGTTCTCCCTTCTTAGGAACTTTATGGTCGTTTGCTATATTAAAAAAAAACTGTCATAGGCACAAAGTGCTGGAGTAACTCAGCGGGAACGCGCTGGAGAGAAGGAATGGGTGACGTTTTGGGTCGAGACTCTTCTTCAGACTACAATTTCTTCCTACAACATTAACCAGTCTCCTGGTCTACCATCAGTTCTTGTTAATTTGTATGCCCTAATATTATATGTAATATTTTCCTTGACCTCCTTTGTAATGCTCCGTTTGTGCCTCTTCCTCGCGGAGTCCTACTATCTAAGTGCTGTTTGAATGTGTGCTACTTGTATCTACTGAGCTGTCTCTTAGCTTATTTCCCTAGTGCACCTTAGATAACTCCACCTTCACGCTGTTATAATTGTCCTTATTTAGTTTCAGTTTGGGTTATTTTCACGTGGACCGAGCTACAGTGAAAAGCTTTTGTTGCGTGCTATACAGTCAGCGGAAAGACAATACGTGATTACAATTGAGACATTTACAGTGTATAGATACAAGATAAGGGAATAACGTTTAATGCAAAGTAAAGTCAGTAGTCCAATCAAAATGTGTAGGAAAGAACTGCAGATGCTGGTTTAAATCGAAGGTAGACACAAAATGTTGGTGTAACTCAGCGGGTCAGGACCATCTCTGGAGAGGAATGGATGACGTTTCGGGTCGAGACCGCTCTTCAGACTAATGTCAGGGGAGTGGGTGGGACATAGATGGAATGTAGTCGGAGACAGTAAGACTGGTGGGAGAGCGGGGATGGGGAGGGGATGGAGAGAGAAAGCAAGGGCTATCTAAAGTTAGAGAAGTCAATGTTCATACCGCTGGGGTGTAAACTACCCAAGCAAAATATGAGGTGCCGTTCCTCCAGTTTGCGCTGGGCCTCACTCTGCCAACGGAGGAGGCTCAGGACAGGAAGATCAGATTAGGAATGGGATGGGGAGTTGAAGTGCTGAGCCACCGGGAGATCCGCCACGCCACCGTGATTGTTAACCCATTCACCGCTTGGCTGGCGGTGGGTCTCGACTCGCCACCTATTCCTTTGCTCCAGAGATGCTGTCTGTCCCGCTTAGTTACTCCAGTATTTTGTGCCTACCACCGCTTTATCAGACGCAGACTCCATGCAGTGTCCCTGTCACGTTCCAAGCCTGGGCTGGACTTGGAAGGTAGCTTCATTTTACAGGTACCCGCCCCCCCTCACGATTTGGCTAATCTGCTTCAGTCGCTATTGTTGGCCAATAAACGTGACATTTCTGGCAATTTCCTGCTTTCGAGATTTGTGGCTTGTGTTTTGGGAAGCGGGTCATTGACGCTTGTTTCCTGAATGTGAATCAGTCGAAGAAGTTGTGAATATTTTACACCACGAGGGTTGTTTTTACTGTTTGGGAAGACGCGGGTATGAATTGAACGGGAGATTTTCTCCCTTCAGGAATTCAATTAAATTATACACTCCCGAGAAGTTGCTGAGAGAGTGCCGGCCGAGCTGGCCGGTCGTTGTGTTAAATGGAGACACAAGGAACTGCTGGAAAAACTCAGCGGGTCAGACAGCATCTTTGTTTTTAGAGATGGACCCTCCGTCAGACAGCGTGATAAATGTTCAATGCGAGGACGAGGGGAGAGTTTAAATTGTACAATGAACGTCAGTAGCCAAGGATTGATCTTCCTGACTGTAGGGTTGGGTCGAGGTCAGGACAAACTATTTTTGTTTCGGGAAAGCGGAACAAATATTTGAATCCGGGGAAATTAAATGAGATTGTAGGGAGACAGCGGACACTGATGGTTACTGCAACAAAAAGTCTATCGGGAGTATTGATGATAATTAAATAAAGGTGCTCGCGGCGTGGCTAAACTCGGAATTATTAGAAGGATCTTCGGTTTCCTCCCACACTCCAAAGACGGGCATGTGTGTATGTTAATTGGCAAGGTATAAGTGGAAATTTTTCCAAGTGTGCGCTGTGGGAGGATCGCTGGTCGGTGCGGACTGAGTGGGCCGAAGGGCCTGTACCTTTAGTGCCGTATCTCTAAACTAAACTAAACTCAAATATCTGTTGCGTGGCGCTAATAAGCGGATGTAACGGGATTGTAGAATGAGCGGGCGACAGCAAGGATCAAGATGATGATCTCTGGGCGGCAGTGGGTGGAAGGATAGACGATGCCATGAGTTGGTCTCGGGGCGAGATGGGGGTGAGTGCGGTAGATTCGCTTAGATCAGGAACCCCCACCCCGCACAGTTACACAAACAATTCCGTTTATTAGAATTCATTGATTATTTCTGAGATATCTTGAACAACCGTTTGCTGGAGGCTTGGCATTACATTGGGGCGATTAATAACGTGGACTATTGTGGAGAAACGCAGCTACTTGGTACAAAGCGGCAAGGAGAGATAGTCAGCAACTGAATGTACAGGTCCCAATCCTTCACCCTGTGACTGGGATCCACCCTTATCCTACCAGTTTCAGTCATCACGTTGAGTCTGGTTTTCACCTCGCACACAGCTAACACTGGCCTGGTTCCTCGATCATCGTTACTTTGTTGCATATCTTTAATTAATTTGTTCTATCTATCTCTACATCACCGTCTATATCTCTCGTCTCCCTTTCCCCTGACTCTCAGTCTGAAGAAGGGTCTCGACCCGAAACATCAGCTATTCCGTTTCTCCAGAGATGCTGCCTGACTCCCGCTGACTCGAGCAGTTTTTTGTGTCTATCTTCAGGGTTGGCCTCTGATCTAACGGCGCTGTTGTGTCTTTTTCTCACGCAGGCGGCAGACAGCGGAAGAGAGAGAAGCCGAGAGGCAGCAAGCCAACAGACTGATGTTACAGCTTCAACACGACGCCTTCCAGAAGTCCCTCAACGACTCCATTCAGCCCGACCCACTTTGCCTCCACAATTCGTCGCTGTACGCGCTGCAGAACCTGCAGCCTTGGGTCGACGAGAACAGCAAGATCCCAGTTGTCACGTCTTTGGTGTGAGACTGGAGAGAGGGCTCCACACACAAGACGATTCTCCAGGGCGCTTATTTGTGTTATTTCTTTAAATGATGACTTGGAGAGAGAGAGAGTGTGTGTAACGGATGGGGGTCGAGGTCTCGGCAGTTTGAACCAGCGGGTAATATCCCAGAGACATTAAAAGCCCAGCACTCCTTCAAGCTAACCCGGACACAGCCAGTCGCAGTGACCCCCTCTGTACATTAAGAAATTCACTCCAAACTCGGCACAATTGCCAACTACCGCGAAACCGTCGGGTAATCTTAATTCGATTGTTTCGTGAATACTTATATTTAAAATAACCCATCAACAATAGAAAAAGCAAAAGTTGTTAACTTTGGCAATGGTAATGTGTCCTCTGCGCCTGGGTTTCGGTCCTAGCTGGCGCGATGGGTGTGAGCATGTGCTGATATCGACCCTGGTCCAATGCCTTTCCTGTGCCCCTTCAAGCATTGAACGCTCTCCGCGCTTTTCCTTCTGGTTACTGGTAGTTCTCCGAGTTCTCTGATACCCTGAAGCAAGTCCCGGACCAGATGCCGCTGGATATTGGCAATTCAATGGACTTCACTAAAATACTTTAACCCGCGAGCAAAACCAGAGCCGTCCTCCAGTTTAGTTAATGACTGAAATGATCGCTTTTATTTGGACGCCCTCTGTTACCCATCTTAAACCTCATCAGCAGCAAGGGGTCCGTCATCTCCTCGCCTTTGTGTCATGAAGCATGCGCCGAGCATTTTTTTTAATGTATGGGTTCATATAACGCCATCGATTATAGTTTTACGTGACGGTAATATAATGTATATAACAAGTATTGTACACTATTACTTTGTACTTACGGAATATGTAAATAAAAGTCAGTTTTCATTAAAAAAAAAACACAATCTCCGTCGTTGTGTGGCATACTGTACACAAACCTGCCCAAACCAAGCGCAAAAACCTGCCCAAATAACCTGCAATTGAGATATAAGAAAGCGGCAGAAGTAAATGATACACGGTGTGCAGCTTACAACCTGTGTTTTGTGTTCTCCTCAAGTAACCCCTGCATTCCCTCTCTCTCCGTCCCTTTCCCACACACGCCGTACCAGCTTCAAAGTCGCCTTGTTGAGTCTGATAGTCTGCAACTCGTTCTCACCTATCCCACGGCTAACAATGGTACACAAAAATGCTGGAGAAACTCAGCGGGTGCAGCAGCATCTATGGAGCGAAGGAAATAGGCGACGTTTCGGGCCGAAACCCTTCTTCAGACTGATGGGGGGTGGGGGGGGGGGGGGGGGGGAGAAGGAAGGAAAAAGGGAAGAGGAGGAGCCCGAGGGCGGGGGATGGGAGGAGACAGCTCGAGGGTTAAGGAAGGGGAGGAGACAGCAAGGGCTAGCAAAACTGGGAGAATTCAACGTTCATGCCCGCGGGACGCAGGCTACCCAGGCGGAATATGAGGTGTTGTTCCTCCAATTTCCGGTGTTGCTCACTCTGGCAATGGAGGAGACCCAGGACAGAGAGGTCGGATTAGGAATGGGAGGGGGAGTTGAAGTGCTGAGCCACCGGGAGTTCAGGTAGGTTCTTGCGGACTGAGTGGAGGTGTTCGGCGAAACGATCGCCCAACCTCCGCTTAGTCTCACCGATGTAAATCAGCTGACATCTAGAGCAGCGGATGCAGTAGATGAGGTTGGAGGAGATACAGGTGAACCTTTGTCGCACCTGGAACGACTGCTTGGGTCCTTGAATGGGGTCGAGGGGGAAGGTAAAGGGACAGGTGCTGCATTTCTTGCGGTTGCAACGGAAAGTGCCCGGGGAGGGAGTGGTATGGGAGGGAAAGGGAAGAATTGACAAGGGAGTTGCGGAGGGAGCTAACAATGTCCTGTTTCCTTTATCATCGTTACTTTTTTGCATATCTTACTCTATCTCTCTATATCACCGTCTATATCTCTGCGTCTCCCTCTCCCCTGACTCTCATTCTGAAGAAGGCTCTCGACCCGAAACGTTACCAATTCCTCCAGAGATGCTGTCTGACCCGGAGAGTTACTCCAGCTTTCTGTGTCTATCTTTGAAGGACAATAAATGAATATCCAAACTATAGATGTGTAGGAGGACACTGCAGATGCTGGTTTAAACCGAAGAGAGACACAAAATGCAGGCAGGTTTGCTAGTGCTGCACGGGTGAGTTTAAACTAAACAGCGGGGGAGAGGGGTTGACAAATTTGGAGAAAGGATCGAGTTAAAGGGAAAGAGAGTACAGGAAAAGTTTCGAAAGACACCCGAATTAATGGGACGGAAAGTTCAAGAAGGGATAAGAGAGTAAGGTCAGGTGAAAGAGGAACCGTGTGAGAGGGGAGGTGAATACCGAATTAAAAGTGTTATATATGAATGCAAAGTTTAAGAAATAAAGTTGATGAGCTTGAGGCTCAGTTAGAAATTAGTAAGTATGATGTTGTGGGAATTACAGAGACATGGCTGCAAGAGGGCCAGAGCTGGGAACTTAATATTCAAGGGTATACGTCCTATCCAAAAGACAGACAGGTGGGCAGAGGGGGTGGGGTAGCTCTGTTGATGAGGAATGAAATTCAGTCCCTTGCGAGGGGTAACATAGAGTAAGGAGATGTAGAGTCAGTATGGATAGAACTGAGAAATTGTAAGGGTAAAAATATCCTAATGGGAGTTATCTATAGGCCCCAAAACAATAGCCTGGAGATAGGGTGCAAGTTGCATCAGGAGTTAAAATTAGCATGTAACAAAGGTAATGCTACGGTGGTTATGGGAGATGTCAACATGCAGGTAGACTGGGAAAATCAGGTTGGTACTGGACCCCAAAAACGCGAGTTTCTAGAGCAGTGGTTCACAGCCTTTTTTTGGCCATGCCCCACCTAATCACCTCTAAAATACTGATGATGGCCCCCCCCCCCCCCCCCCCCCCATGTGGTGATATATAATTCTTATCATTTAAAAAGTGAACTCCGTTTCAGCTGAAGAAGCTTAAAACGCCAATACCTTGGTTTAAACAAGCTTCAAAAGAACATGGCATCCATGAAAAAGAAAAATGAAATAAACAAAAGAC
The DNA here is from genome assembly GCF_028641065.1 of Leucoraja erinaceus. Taxonomy (NCBI): domain Eukaryota; kingdom Metazoa; phylum Chordata; class Chondrichthyes; order Rajiformes; family Rajidae; genus Leucoraja; species Leucoraja erinaceus. Next base: position 2,390,742 of record NC_073387.1, read on the forward strand.
AGTTAAAGTTCTGAGCAAGAAATTACTAAAAAATTGTAAAAAAAAAAGAAAAAAAACATCAGGTGGAAATTGCCCCCCCATAAAAATCAAATTGCCCCCCTGTGGGGCGTACGCCCCACGTTGGGAACCACTGTTCTAGAGTATGGATTCGTAGAGCACCTTGTACTGGAGCCTACCAGGGAGAAGGCAATTCTAGATTTAGTGTAGTGTAATGAACCGGATTTGATAAGGGAACTCAAAGTAAAGGAACCATTAGGAGGTAAGTTTTAATCTGCAATTTGAGAGGGAGAAGGTAATATCGGAAATGTCAGTATTGCAGTTGAACAGAGGGGACTATGGTGGCATGAGGGAGTTGCTGGCCAAAGTTGACTGGAAAGGGACCCTAGCGGGGATGATGGTGGAACACCAATGGCTGGTATTTCTGGGAATAATCCAGACGATGCAGAATTATTTCATTCCAAAGAGGAAGAATGATTTTAAGGGGAGTAAGAGGTGACCGTGGCTGACAAGGGAAGTCAAGGACAGTATAAAAATAAAAGAGAAGACAGACGTATTAACATAGTAAAGATGAGCGGGAAGCCAGAAGATTGGGAAGCTTTTAAAGATCAACAGAAGATAACTTAAAAGGCAACATGGGAGAAAAGAAGGTAAGCCAGCCAAGAATATAAAGGAGGATAGTAAAAGCTTCTTTAGGTATGTGAAGAAGAAAAAAAATAGTTAAGGCACATGTGGGTCCCTTGAAGACAGAAAAGGGTGGATTTATTATGGGGAACAAGGAAATGAGTTGAACAGGTACTTTAGTTCTGTCTTCACTAAGGAAGACATATACAATCTCCCAGATGTACTAGGGGACAGAGGGGATCTTATAGAACCATATACAATTATTAAGGAATTGGCCCACAGTTTTAGAATAAGGGGTAGGCCATTTAGAACTGAGACAAAGAAAAAAATTCACACAGAGAGTTGTGAATTTGTGAAGGCAGTGGAGGTCGATTCACTGGATACATTTTTAGCGGAATCAAGTGATATGGGGAGAGGGCAGGGACGTGGTACTGATTGTGGATGATCAGCCATGATCACAGTAAATGGCGGTGCTGGCTCGAAGGGCCGAATGGCCTGCTCCTGCACATATTGCCGATGTATCTAGGTATCCATGTGCCTCAGCGGGACAGGCAGCATTTGTTCCATTTGATCTTATTTGATTGTGCACGCCGGGTTGATTGCATTGCATTGGTCGAAACAGGGGGGGGTGGGAGATTGCAACCTTCACGTGGTCCACCCTGTTTCGCCGAATGCAATCAACCTGGCGTGCAACAAACAGAAGATCAAACAGAACACGTTGTCTTACAACTTTGGGTACTGCACGCCATACGCAAGAAGAAGCGGCCGACGTGAAGGTTGCAATCTTCCACGCAAAACGTATGGGTGACGTTTCGAATCGAGACCCTTCTTCAGGCTGAGAGTCAGAGGAAAGAGAGACTAGAGATATGGAAGGGTAAAGTGTGTAATTGACAGAGCAAAGTAGATACTGGTAAGGAAATGTAGAATGGTTCATTGTTAGCTATGGGGAAGGTGACAAGGAGACGCACAATCAGTACAATTTAATCAGGAGGACAGTGAAACTAGTCGGAGAACGACGGGAGGGGAGGGAGGAGAGGAGGGGAGGGGGGGAGGGGGGGGAGGGGAGGGGGACCGACCGAGAAGCTATGCGGCGCTTGTTCAAAGATGTGTGCACTTGATGTCCTGATCTCCAGGCGAGGACACTGCAGCCCAGCTCACGGCCCTTGTAGAAATAGAAACATAGAAACATCTCTCAAAAACACGGAACGTTGTTGCTTATTATGGTTGTTACATAATATTCTGTATATCTGCTGCTGCTGCTGCTACAAGTAAGCATTTCATTGTCCCAATTCGGGACTTTACGATAATAAAACACTCTTGAACCTTAATTCACGAATATTTTCGCTAAAACATTCCTGGCCAAAACTAATCCGAATGTCTGTGTACCCCGCGGGTGCACTGTAGTACTGTGGCGCCTTCCCGAGTAACAGTCAACAAATTCAGGTGCTCAATGTTGAGTTTAATGCTTTTGGTTTAATTGAACAGATACAGCTGGGAAACAGGCCATTCGGCCCACCGAGTCTACGCCGATCACACTAGTTTTATGTTATCCCACTTTCACAACCACCCGCTACAATTTTAAATTCCAGGGCAAACTCTCACCCCTCCCTACTCTGACCCCCATTTTCCTTTTATTCACAACCCCCCTCCCCTTACTCTTTTCCCCAATCCTCTTCTATTCCCGACCGTTCCCTCCGGCTTTACATTCCAGTCTTCCTCTGACTTCTTATCTATCACTCTTCTGTATCCATTTCATTGCTATCTTTTGTCACCATCTGCCAAACATCCCCTCCTCACCTGTGTTCACCTACCACTTGCCAGTTTTTGCCCCACTACTTTCCTCCACATTTGCTATCTGATCCACTGAGTCTCTCCGTGAATGTGTGGCACAAGCTTGATACCTGCAGTGTGGGTTGAAATTCCTTTTTTTAAAAAGCATAGATTCATCCACATATAATATATTTACAAAATTCAAATTTAAATTAATACATGGCCATCTCAGCCCTGGATCCACTCCAGCTCCTGCAGCGTCCACCCGTGCCAGGGGTCGCAAGAGACGAGTGGGCACCACGCTCTTGCTCTCCAGGGGACAGCTATGTATGTAGTATACATGGTATACATCCGTGTCAAGGCACGGATGTATACTTGAGAGATCGGCAGTAGTTGGCGCGGGATAAACCGCTAGCAACCCATTGTTTGGACCTGTAAATGGACTGGCTCAGGAGCAGATCAATGATGAGGATTTCATCCTGGGACGTGACCTATTCCTTTTCTCCAGAGATGCTGCCTGTCCCGCTGAGTTACTCCAGCATTTTGTGTCTACCCCAGATCAGCATGGCTCCATCATCAACCTCCCAGCTCTGGCGTACAGCAACCCCACCTCAGTTGCAATGAGTTCGGATCTGAACTTTTTCATTTGCTTTGGGAAATTATCCTCAATTGCAATGATAAAAAGGAACTAACATTTGCATTTATAGTCCAACCCTTTCGGACACTGGTGGCCCCAGTACTCGACAGTCAATAAAGTAATTTTGAAGTGTATTTGTTGTAATAACCACGAAAACCAAGCTCCCAAAACAGCAATGGGATAATGCCCAGATTAACAAGCTTTTAATGCTGTTCAGACAATGTTTTAGTTATGGCCGTTTTCATAATAGGGCTGCAATTTTGATTGCCATAAATGTTACATAAATATTGATGCTATTATAATTATTGCTATTATTAATCACAAGACAAGCTGGTTGGGGAGAGGTGGAATGATTAAATCCTCAAATCGATGGTTTACAACCTGGACCAGAGGTAAGGAAACTTGATGAAGTAATTATTCTCTGGTGCAATATGGAGAATATGCAAACAAGAGCATCATGTCGATAGTCAAGAGTATTTTATTGTCAGATGAACAATTAAATTATTATTATTTGCAGCAGCACAACAGGTTTGTAAACGCAGTATTCAATAGATAACAAGATAGGCAAATAAAAAAAAACAGTTCAATAAATTAAAAAAAAACAATAAAGTGGAAAACAAAACAAAGCCAGGAGTCCCTCGTGCAATGCAAGCAGTTTGTTGTTTGGAGTTTAATTGGAGTTTGTAGTGTACACTAGCCTGATTGCTGCTGGCAAGAGGTTGTTCCTGAACTTGTACGTTACAGTTTTCGGGCTCCTATACCTTCTTCCCGGTGGCAGGAATGGAATGAGAGTGTGGCCAGAGGGATCTGGATCCTTGATGACGTTAGCTGCCTTATTAAGACAGCACCTATCGATCTATTCAATGGTGAATAGGTCGGCACCCATGATGGACTGGGATGCATTCACCACTTTTTGTAATCTCCTTTTCGTAAACTTGATGTTCAAAGTGTCATACCAGTCCGTGATGCAACCAGTCCATGTGCTCTCTACCATACACCTGTAGATGATGAAGCAAGTATTTGTCCACATATCGAATCTCTGAAGGAAGTAGAGGTGTTGATGTGATTTCTTTATGATTATCATTGTGCTGGGTCAAGCGTGTCAGAGATATACATGCCCAGGAATGTGAAATTGTTGACTCTCTCCAACACCGACCCATTGATGAAGTGAAGTTTGAAGATCCTCGGCCTTCCACTTCTAAAGCCACCAATCAGTTCCTTGCATAGACAAAATAAAAAGCTGGAGTAACTCAGTGGGATAGGCAACATCTCTGTTGAAAAAGAATTTGACATTTCCGGCCAAGACCCTTCTTCAGACTGAGAGTCAGGTAGAGGGAAATGAGAGATATCAAAGGTCCATAGAACAAATGAATGAAAGATATGCCAAAAGCAATGATGGTCAAGGAAAGGTGGAGCCCACAATGGTCCTTTGTTGGCAGTGGGGACGGTGATAATGAGTGATACAAACAGAGAGACTCAGCAGGACAACAGTGATACTAGTACGATGACTAGGGCGGGGAGGAATGGATAAAGAGGGGGTGCAAGGGTTACTTCAAGTGAGAGAAATCAATATTGTAAGAGCAGAGTTACAGGTTTCTGAGGAGACCGTGTGAGGGCCTCATCTATGATGGGAGAGAGAAACCCCCATTCCCTAAAGATTGAGTATGGAACACCTCATTTTGGGCGCAGATGTGGTGTAGACAGAGGAATTGGGAGTAGGGGATAGAATCTTTGCAGGAAGCAGGGTGGGAAGAAGTGTAGTTGAGATAGTTGTGGGAGTCCGTGGGTTTGTAATAGGTGCCAGTAGATAGTCTACCTCCTGTGATGGAGATGGTGAGATCAAGAAAGGGGAGGGAAGTGTCAGAGATGGTCAAAGTGAATTTGAGTGCAGGATGGAAATTGGTGGTGAAGTTGATGAAGTCCATGAGTGCTGCATTTGAGCAGGAGGTAGCACCGATGCAGTCATCAATGTAACGGAGATAGAGTTCTTGGATAGCGCCAGTGTATGTCTGGAACAGGGATTGTTTCAAGGTTTCAAGGCCAGTTTATTGTCACATGTACCAATTAAGGTACAGTGAGATTTGAGTTACCATACAGCCATACTAAGTGAAAATGCAATTTCATACCATTTGGGCTTTATACTCCTGGAAGGGGCGTTACCTTCATCATGGTGATTGACAGTCGAGTGGACCAATCAGCTGATCTCAAGATTTTTAAAACATTCATAACTTTTTTATTTTTCATCGATTGGAAAAATCCTCGGGGCTGCCTCAGCAGAGGAGGGCTGTGAGTAAGATGGCCAAAAATCATAGCGATATAGCATAGCGTTTTTTTATAAAACGCAGACAGGAAGTGGTCTAGATGAGACTTTTAGTTATATAAAGATTGTGGTTGCATTGAGTGGTTGACCTCTGGTAGGGAGTGGAGGGGTTGTTTTCAAACATTTGAGATTGGACTGAATTCAGTTGACTGATGTTGAGGCCTTGTTGAATTGATTGATATCAGGGTTATGCTCAGTTGAATGATGTTTTGACTGCCTTGAATTGATTAGGTATGACTGTTTTCAGTATATTGATATAATTTTGTTGACATGGAAACTACGTCAATAAGGTTAATATTGGACTATTTTATTGATTGAAATTACATCTGTCTACATTGGAGCATGGTCGTATATGTATATATATATATATATATATATATATATATATATAGACATATATATATACACACACACATATATATATATACACACCCACATATATGTGTGTGTGTGGGGAAGTGGGTTATATATATAAAAAATTGTTGTGATATATTGTGCTTACACAACATTAGGGTTGTGTCACACACAAATTGGGAAGTGTTGGTGTTGTGGTTAGGTTGTTGATTGATGTTGGTGTTTTGGGTTGTGATTTTAGATGTTTATATTTATTAGCTTTTGGGAAGATGGTGGTGAGTCAGTCGCCTTGATCTGCTGCAGTCTTTCTTCTAAAGATATTCCAATTTGAGGAATTTGGACCTAGTCACCTAGTCGAGTCTTGTTCTTGGTTTTTGGTCCTCCAAAATATTCCAAATGGAATTTAAACTGGAGGTGGAACTGGAGTCTTTGTGCATCTTGGTAGACAATGCGGTAGGCATCGGGCTCATCTGGACAAATAACTGTATTTTGTCCACTGTACATGTGCAATCACAATGCCCAGTGTTGCTCAGAATATATATGTGATAGGAGCAGAATTAGTCAATTCAGCCCATCAAGTCTACACCATTCAATCATGGCTGATCTATCTCTCCCTCCTAACACCATTCTCCTGCCTTCTCCCCATAACACCTGACACCCGTACTAATCAAGAATCTATCTATCTCTGCCTTAAAAAGATCCATTGACTTGGCCTCCACAGCCGTCTGTGGCAAAGGATTTCGCAGATTCACATCCCTCTGACTAAAAGACATTCCTCCTCATCTTCCTAAAGGGACATCTTTAATTCGGAGGCTATGACCTCTTGTCCTAGACTCTCCCACTAGTGGAAACATCCCCTCCACATCCACTTTATCCAAGCCTTTCACTATTTGGTACGTTTCAATAAGTCCCCCCTCAATCTTCTAAACTCCAACAGGCCCAGTGCAGTCAAACGCTCAGCATATGTTAACCCATCCATTTCTCAGATCTTTCTTATAGACTTCCTCTGGTGCCAGCACATCCTTCCTCAGATATGATGCCCAGAATTGCTCACAATACTCCAAATGTGGCCTGATCAGCGCCTTATAGAGCCTCAACATTGCATCCCAGTTTTTTGTATTCTCGGCCTCTTGAAATAAATGCTATGTTTAGTAAGGCGGATGAGCACAATTCAAATGTCCTGTACAGTGTTGAATATCTTACTAAAGATATCTGTTGAATCAGTGCCCAGTGTTCCATCATACCACTAACATGGGCCTTAAAGATGACTTTTTTTTAAAACTCTTGGGTGGCAAATTGAGTCTATTGCTCTTGAAAACCCTTTGGAAGGATGGTGTTAAGATGGAAAATGAGAAGAGAAGAATTATAAGGATGATGCCAGGATTTGATGGCCTGAGCTATAGTGAGAGGTCGGGCATCAGGGAGCACAGGAGGGGTGATCTTATACAGGTGTACAACGTCATGAGGTGAATAGATAGAGTGAAAGAGTCTTTTACCCAGAGTAGGGGAATCAAGACACAGAGGACAGTGGTTAAAGGTGAGGAGGAAAGATTTTATAAGAACCTGAGAGGGCAATTTTTTCACACAGAGAGTGGTGGGTATATGAAATGATTTGCTAGAGGAGGTAGTTATGGCAAGTTCTATCACTACATTTGAAAGGGATTTGTACATGTTTAATTTAGAGATACAGTGCAGAAACAGGCCCTTCGGCCCTCAAGTCCCCACACACTAACACCATCCCACACACACACTAACACCATCCCACACACACACACACACACGAGGGACAATTTACACTTATACCATGTTAATTGACCCTCACACCTGTACGTCGTTGGAATGTGGAAGGAAATGGAAGATCTCGGAGAAAACCCATGCGGTCAGGGGAAGAACGTACAAACTCCATACAGACAGCACCCATGGTCAGAATCGAACCTGGGTCTCTGGTGCTGCAAGTGCTGTAAGGCAGCAACTCTACCGCTGCACCAGCATGGATGGAAAGGTTTAGAGGGATATGGGCCAACGGCAGGCAGGTGGGACTAGTGTAGATGGGGCATCTTGGTCAGCAGGGTCAAATTGGGCCAAAGGGCCTGTTTCTGTGCTGCATGATTCTATGATAAACCCTATAAAATCCAGCTTCTGACTTGCTTTTGTAGCCACGATATTTATTTAATATGTAATCTTGGAAAAGATGGGGTGAAGTGCTTGTTTCCATGCTGTGCAGGTCCAACCATAACTCTATCACCTCCAGATTCCTGCAAACACACATGCAATTTACAGTGACAGATTAATCTTCCAACTCATATTTTGAGATTGGGAGAAAACTAGAACATCCAGGGAAATCCTCAAGCTGAGAAGATACAAATGGAATCGCACATCAGAGAACATTCCCACTTGTGATTTTTTGATGTAGGAAGGTCATTGATGAAGTGGCTGCAGCTGGATGGATCTAGGTCACTGTCCTGAGCAACTCTTGTAGTCATGTCCATGGGCAGGGTTATTTCCCTCCAACACTATAACCATGTTCTTTCATGCAAGGGTTGATTCCAATAGCTAGGATTTTTTCCATTGATACTCCTTGATTTCTCTTTTGTCAGATCTCTTTGATGCCACACTTGGCCATATGATGATCATGCCAAGAACATGCCCGCTCGCCTCGCTTCAGGAGTTCAGTCTTGGGTCCATATTTAAACCATGTCTATGAGAATTGGTCCTGGAGAATCTCAATCTCAGTTTCCACATGGTTGAGAGGTGGAAATATTTGGTTTGAGGTTTTGGAATGCAGATCTAAAGGCCAAAAGGTGGGATGTGGCATGGTGCCACTCAGTTGTATCAAGCACTCGTGACTATTTCTTGATACCAAGTCTAGGGTATTGAATTAGATGCAAAATGTTGGGATTATATAGGCCATCGTGTCAGTTCAACTGTGACCTGCGTTCAATTAACTGATGTTTCAGTTATGACTGGCTGATGGTGGGGTTGTATTGTGATGATGGATATTGGGACCAGGTTTCACTTTATCAAATTATGTTTATTTTCAGCTGGCTGATATCATGGCTGCTTTATATGGTCATAACTTGCATAGGTGATTGATAGACACTAAATGCTGGAGTAACTCAGCGGGACAGGCAGCACCTCTGGATAGAAAGAATGGGTGATATTTTGGGTCGAGACCCTGGTTCAGGCAGATATTCAGGTGATTGATATTGGAGCTGTGTTTTTAGATTGAAATTGGTGCTGTGTTCAATTGCCTGATGTCAGAGCCTAGCACAATTTATAAAAATTGAGGCCATATTCAGTTGATTATGGTGGGTTGAGTTGAATCAATTGGTGCTGAGCTGTGTTCATTAGACTGATGTTAGTCCTGGCTGATTGATTGAAATTGATGTTGTGATGTAATCAGGATTGATTTTTTTTATCCATTATTGTAACTGTGTTCATTTGAGTATAGAGGATTGTGCTTAATCAATTGTGCTGGACTGTGTTCAATTGATTGGTGTTGTAGCTATGCTCACTTTGATCGATCCTGAGGCCTTGATCATTAATCAAAATTAATGCTGTGATTTTTTTTTTGATTGACCTTGAAGTAGTTTCATGTGAATGACATTGGGTATTGAAAATTAGGATTGTCGTTAGGATTGAAAATGAGGCAATTTTCAGGTAACTTATTATCTTGCAGAGTTGATTATTATTTGGGGTATGGTCAGCTGATTGATGGGGTTACATTTGGTAGCTCAAAGGTCTGACGGTGGATTAGTCATCTGAACTGGATGGACTGCACCATATGGTTCTGCAAAAGGTGGCTTTAGAGATTGTGGAGGCATTCATTGTGATCTTTCAAGAATAACTAGTGTCAGGAGTGGTTCCAGATGATTGGAAAACTGCAGATATTACTCTGCTGTTCAAGAAGGGAGCAAAGCAGAAGAATGGAAGTTATAGGCCAGTTAACAAGACTTCAGTGGTTGGTAAGAATTTACAGTCCATTATAAAGGATGAGGTTTCACTGAGTACTTAGAAGCACATGATAAAATAGGCCAAAGTCAGCAGTTTTGTGAAAGGAAGAACTTGCCTGTTGAACCTGTTGGAATTCTCTGAGGAAGTAATTAGCAAGATAGACAAAGGAGAGTCAGTGGATGTGTTTGACCTAGATTTTGAGAAAGCTTTCGATAAGGTACTGCATGTGAGACTGCTAAAAAAGATGAAAGCCCATGGTATCAAAGGGCAGATACTAGCATGATAGCAGGTACGCAAAAATGCTGGAGAAGCTCAGCGGGTGCAGCAGCATCTATGGAGGGAAGGAAATAGGCAACGTTTCAGGCCAAAACCCTTCTTCAGCCCAAAACGTTGCCTATTTTCTTCGCTCCATAGATGCTGCTGCACCCGCTGAGTTTCTCCAGCATTTTTGTGTAACTTCGCTTTTCCAGCATCTGCAGTTCCTTCTTAAACACTAGCATGATAGCAAGTTGGCTGGAGAGCAGAAGGCAAAGAGGGGCGATAAAGGGAGCTTTTTCAGGATAGCATCCGGTGACTAGCGGAGTTCCGCACGGGTCAGTGATGGGGCTGCTACTTTTCATGTTGTATATTAATGATTTGAATGAGGGAATTGGCGGCTTTGTTGCAGTTTGCAGGTGATACAAAGATAGGTGGAAGGGCAGGTAGTGTAGAGGAAGCAGGGACTCTACAGAAGGACTTGGACGATTTGGGAGAGCGGCAGAGAAGTGGCAGATGGAATACAGTGTAGCAAAGTGTGGCGTCATGCATTTTGATAGTAACAATAATGGCATAGACTATTTTCTAAATGGGGAGAGAATTCAGAAATCGGAGGTGCAAAGGGACTTGGGGTTTGGTTCACAAAAAGTTTATTTGCAAGTCGAATCGTTAGTAAGGAAGGCAAATGCAATGTTAATATTTATTTTAAGGTCCAGAATATAAAAACGGGAATGTAATGCTGAGGCTTTAGAAGGCACTGGTCAGACTGCATTTGGAGTATTATGAGCAGTACTTGGCCCCATATCAGAGGAAGGAATTGCCGGGTAGGAGAAGGTACAAAGGGGGTTTACAAATGATGAGCGTTTGATGGCATTGGGCCTGTACTCGCTAGAGTTTAGAAGGACGAGGGGACACCTAATTGAAACTTACCGGATAGTGAAATACCTGGATAGAGTGGATGTCGAGAGGATGTTTCCACTAGTGGGAGAGTCTAGGACGAGAGGCCATAACCTCTGAATAAAAACATGTACCTTTAGAACGGATGTGAGGAGGAATTTCTTTCGTCAGAGGGTGGTGAATCTGTGTAATTAATTGTCACGGATGGCTGTGGAGGCCAAGTCAATACATATTGTTAAGGTGCAGATTGACAGATTCCTGATTAGTATTGGTGCCAGGGGTTATGGGGAGAAGGCAGGAGAATGGGGTTAAGCAGGAAAGATAGATCTGCCATGATTGAATGACAGAGTAGACTTGATGGGCCGAATGACCTAATTCTGCTCCTATCACGTGAAAAATACCACTACTTCCCAGTTTTCCTCTCAAAACATGCATGATTCTTACTTAGACCAAATGACCTGTTCCTCATGGGTACTGGATCAGGGGCCTATTCAAGGTAACATGGGCGGAGATGCGATTATTTTCCGGATCACTGGTAGAGCTGCTGACTCACAGCACCGGAGACCCAGGTTTCAGCCTGACCTTAAGTGCTCTCCGTATGGTATTTGCACGTTCTGCCTGTGGGCAACACGGGTTTCAGCCATGTGGTCCAACATCCTCCTACATCTCAGAGATCTGCAGGTTTGTATGTTAATTGGCCTCTGTAAATTGTCCGTAGTATGTCGGGAGTGGATGAGAAAGTGGGATAACACGGAACTAATGTGAACGTGAATTATGTCAACATAATTGATGAACATATGTGGTCTGACATCACCTGCATGATGATGAAGAGAGAGAATTGCCAAGTCAGGCCTGCTATGAGACCAGCGCAGGTTTTGAAAGCTGCGGAAAGTGTCAGGGAGATTTATACTTACGGGGATCAAAACATTTGCTAAATTGGTTGTTTCTTCTTGTTCTGTTGCTGCTCCACTGGTTTAAACTGTCCAGCCTTTTTTAGTTTTAGTTTAGTTTAGAGATGCAGTGTGGAAGCAGGCCCTTCAGCCCACTGAGTCCATGCCGAGCTGCGATCCCTGCACATTAACATTACCTGACACACACCAGGGACAATTTATAATCATACCAGGCCAATTAACCTACAAACCTGTACGTCTTTGGAGTGTGGGAGGAAACCGGAGATCCTGGAGAGATTAGGTTTCCTAAGGGGGACAGGGGCATTGCTGGGAATGTGAGAGGGAATGGGCTAGAGAAAAATGAGTAGAGCGATGGGATTCTTCTGATGACAGCATTGGCTTGTTGGACCGAATGGCCTCCATGTTGTAAGAACATCTAAGCAGTATGAGTTTGGTTGCTGAGCTGAGGTAAATAGCAGCTTTGTTCTTGGTGCCCACGTCATGATTGCAGCTGCTGCACGAAGCACAATGGTGTCACCATAGGGAAGATTAAACACTAATTAAACACTTTGATCTCTCATTTCTCCCTGCGCGGCTGGACAGTGCACGAGTGGTGTTTTTTAGAAGACTACATCAAGAGCACGACTGGAAGTGGACTGCTCCGTACCAACTAACTTCCCCGAGTGCTGACTTTCACTTTTAGCTTCCCCACTACCCATTAACTGCCACAATTAAGCAGTTTCTTTAACACCATTAACAGAGTTTGCTGCAATAAAGGCCAGAACTGAATGAGTGAGTATCTTTATTCTTGGTGCCCACTGCATGACTCTGCTGCTGAACAAAGCAAACTGTTAGCCCTGTCCCACGGTACGAGTTCATTCCAAGAGTTCTCCCGAGTTTGCCCTGATTCGAACTCTGAGATTTACGTTAATGGCCACTCGTCGGTACTCGGGGCTCTCGTGGACATTTTTCAATGTGTTGAAAAATCTTCATTAGTCTTCCCGTGCTTTCCTGCCGTTAGCGAGTCTTCCCGAGTACCTGCCGTTAGCGTTACGAGTTGCTAAGAGACGTCCCCGAGCTCCGACGTACCTGCTACGTTCATTCTCCGTACTTACCACGAGTTTGATTTTTTTTAAACTCGGGAGAGCTTTTGGATTGAACTCGTACCGTGGGACAGGGCTATAAATCTCTGGATATCTGTGATCCAGACCCTGATCATTCTCTGAATTGACCCACTCTGCTGCAGACAACTGCGACTTCAGTTGCTGAGGCCCGAGCTTCTGAACTCCCACCCCTTCCATTTATAGTATTCTTTTTCAGGTCGCCCTTTGTGATTACGTTTTTGTCCACTTGCTCCTTTATAGCTCAGCATTAATTGTTTGAAAATAAATCTGGGAGGTACCTTGGGGTGCATCGTTGGTAAAGGTCCAGAACATGTACATGAGGTAGGATGTGCTCAAAGGCTGGCTGTGCATATGTGCATGTGCTTCTATAAAGATGTACAGTGATCAGAGTGAGCAGCCATGTGTCTGTGTGGGGGATGAATATGCATTGTGTACATCTCGAGTCAGGTGTGTGTGTTCGTACACACGCACACGCACACACACACGCACACACACACACACACACACACACACATGCTGGGATAGCTGCTGTGGAGGTTTCAGATGCGTACATTTATGGGTGTGTGTGAATTTGAATGAGTGCATGTGCATTGCTCAGGAAATGTTCTGGAATGGGGGGATGTGTTTAGGATGAGAGACTTTGACTGTCAGGGTTTGCAGGGGTAAGTGAATCTATAGTCAAAGTGAATAGCAAGACAAAGGAGATAATGTCGATTTGTGAAACATGAAATTAGGTGCAGGAGTAGGCATTGCCCTTCGAGCTCACCGCCATTCAAATGATCATGGCTGATCATGGGGGGATGCCTGCTTTAGCATAGAGGGAGACTTAAATTGACTGTCAGGGAGTTCCAGAGATTCACCACTCTCTGTGTGAAAAAAGTTCTTCTCATCTCGGTTTTAAAGGATTTCCCCCTTATCCTTCTGTGACCCCTTGTCCTGGACTTCAAATCGGGTGAATCTTCCTGCATCTAGCCTGTCCAACCCCTTAAGAATTTTTATAAGTTTCTAAAGATCCCCTCTCAATCTCCTAAATTCTAGAGAGATATAAAATGATCGATTTCAGACAGTCCTGACATCCCTGGAATCAGTCCTATTTGCCTCTATGGATGTCCTCCTCACATTTGACCAAAACTTTACGCAATTCCAGGTGTGGTCTCACCAAGGAGTCAACTGCAGTAGAACCTCCCTACTCCTATCTCCTTTTGCTATGGACTAACATACCATTACTGAAGCAACGTTTGCCAGTTGAAAAGAATTCCTCGCAGTCAATATCGCCTCAACTTCTCCTGTTTCATTAAAGGCTGAGGAAGTTCGGCATGTCCCGTACAACTCTCACCAACTTCGATAGATGCGCGATAGAAAGCGTTTTATCAGAGATGGTTTAGGAACAGCTCCATACAGGGCCGCAAGAAATTGCAGCGAATTGTGGACGCAGCCCAGACCATCACACAAATCAACCTCCCTTCCACTGACTCCATTTATGCCTCATGCTGCCTCGGCAAAGCCAGCAGTATAATCAAGGATGAGTCGCACCCTGGCCACTCCCTCTTCTCCCCTCTCCCATCGGGCATAAGGTATAGAAGTGAGAAAATGCACATCTCCAGACTCAGGGACAATTTCTTCCCAGCTGTTATCAGGCAACTGAATTATCCTACGACATCCAGAGAGCTGTGCTGAACAACTATCTATATTCCTAAAAGTCTCATCTTGACCACTTCATGTTTGCACTATGGATTTTAGAAAAAACGCTACCACTTACGGTTGTGATTATTGGCCATCTTACTCAGAGTCCCCCTCTGCTGGGCAGGACAAGAGGATTTTTCCTATCGATGAAAAATGAAAGACATTATTGTTTTAAAAATGTTGAGATTCTCTCTCCTGTCAATCACACCATGAAGGCCACTCCCCTTCAAGTGGGAGGGGGGAGGAACTATAAAACCTGGAAGTGTTGAGTGCCTCAGTCAATCTATGCAAGATGGGGGAGCGAGAGGGTCATGTCCCTCAGCCTGAGTTGTGAATAACACTGGACACATGTCTACTAAACTGTGAGTGCCCTTATTGTGGTTTGAAAGTGCGGTTTGAAAATGCAAACGTGTTGGTAGCTTTGAAAATGCTAAAGCTTTGAAAATGCTAATGTGCGTTGCCTTACTTTCTTGAGAATGTTTTGCAGCTGCTTCAAGACAACCTGGACTATGGCACCAAGGAGTCCAATTTGTTGCCACTGAATATCCTGACCATCTCTCTAATTAATAATTATAATAATAATAATAATAATAATAATGATAATGATAATATTTTATTGTCATTGCACAGTGCAACGAGATTTAGTATGCAGCTTCCAACCGATGTCAAAAAAAATAAAATAAATAAATAAACTGTGCGACGTGACCATCTAAGGGAGACAGTCCAGGGGGGGTGGGGGGCACTCAGCAGGGCCGGTTCGGAGCCGCTATAGCTCTGGGAATGAAGCTGTTTCTGAGTCTGGAGGTTCGGGCGTAGAAGGCCTCGTAACGTCTGCCGGAGGGAAGTAGTTCGAACAGTCCGTTACAAGGGTGTGAGGAGCCTTTATGGATGCTGACGGCCTTCCTGAGGCACCGTGTGTGGTAGATGCCCTCCAAGGCTGGTAGCTGTATCCCAATAATCCTCTGCGCTCTGTGGACGACGCGCTGAAGAGCTCTCCTCTCCGCCTCCGTGCAGCTGAGATACCACACAGAGATGCCATATGTTAATATACTCTCTGTGGTGCAGCGGTAGAACGTTGTCAGCAGCTGTTGGGGCAGACCAGTCTTTTTTTAATGTCCTCAGGAAGAACAGTCGTTGCTGTGCCTTCTTGACCAGCGCAGCGGTGTT
This sequence comes from Leucoraja erinaceus, assembly GCF_028641065.1. Taxonomy (NCBI): domain Eukaryota; kingdom Metazoa; phylum Chordata; class Chondrichthyes; order Rajiformes; family Rajidae; genus Leucoraja; species Leucoraja erinaceus. Next base: position 2,406,414 of record NC_073387.1, read on the forward strand.
GGTGGACCATGTGAGGTCCTCTGAAATGTGAGTGCCCAGAAACTTAAAGCTGGACACTCTCTCCACACTTTCCCCGTAAATGGAGATTGGGGCGTATTCTCCATTATGGGACCTCCTGAAGTCAATAATCAGCTCCTTGGTCTTGGAGGTGTTTAGTGACAAGTTGTTACGTGCGCACCAGTCCGCCAGGTTCTGCACCTCCGCTCTGTATTTTGTTTCATCACCGTTGGTGATCAGCCCAATCACTGTTGTGTCGTCTGCAAACTTCACGATGGTGTTGGTGTCGAATGCAGGAACACAGTCGTGAGTGAAGAGGGAGTAGAGCATGGGGCTTAGTACACAGCCCTGTGGTGTGCCGGTGCTCAGGGTGATAGTGGAGGACAGGTGCGGGCCCAGTCTCACTGCCTGCGGTCGCTCCGTCAGAAAGTTCAGGATCCAATCGCATATCGGCGAGCTGAGGCCTAGCTGGTGGAGTTTGGTGGTGAGCTTGGTGGGGATGATCGTGTTGAATGCAGAGCTATAGTCAACGAAGAGCATCCTCACGTACGTGCCCTGTCTGTCTAGGTGAGTCAGGACAGTGTGAAGAGCCAGAGAGATGGCATCCTCTGTCGATCTATTTGCCCTGATTGATGAGAGTCCAGTGAGGCAGGGATGCTGGATTTGATGTGGGAGAGGACCAGCAAGCTTCCTTAACCCTCTTGCTGTCTCCTCCCACCCTCCTATCCGCCCGCCCTCGGGCTCCTCCTCCTCCCCTTTTCTTTCCTTCTCCCCCCCACCCCCCATCAGTGTGAAGAAGGGTTTCGGCCCGAAACGTCGCCTATTTCCTTCGCTCCATAGATGCTGCTGCACCCGCTGAGTTTCGAAGCACTTCATTGGGATTGGAGTTAGGGCAACCGGGCGGTAGTCATTCAGGTTGGTGACTTTAGACTTTTTCAGCACCGGCACTATGGTAGTTGTTTTCAGGCACTTGGGGACCGTTGCCAGAGATAGAGACAGATTAAAGATTCTCGTGATTACCTCCGCCAGCTGTACAGCACAATCCTTTAGTACCCTTCCCTGGACTCCATCCGGGCCTGCAGCATTGCGTGGATTGATCCTACGCAGAGCGCACTGTACTTCCTGAGTGCTCAGTGTTAAGGCCTGTTCCTCCGCCATGGCCGGGGTTATTCCACTCCTGGTGGTGTTGCCAGTTTTGAAGCGGGCAAAGAAGGTGTTTAGTTCGTTGGTCAATGTGATATCACCGTGGGGGCAGGCGGGGCTGCTCTTGTAGTCAGTGATGTCCTTGACACCCTGCCACATGCTTCTGGTGTCCGTGGTATTGAAGTGGTCTTCCACCCTTTGCCTGTGGATGTCTTTGGCCTTTTTTATGTCTAAAGAGAGTCCTAACACTATTTCACCCAACCCCACTGATGCCACAGAGCCAGGCCTGATGCCACACAGCTGACAGCTCCTCTGAATGGGCATCCTCCCCAACAGTATCCAAAAGGGTTTTATTCACCCAGCTACAGGACAGATGCCATTAAGATGGAAAAAATACAGAGAAGATCTACGAGGATATTGTTACGAGGATTCAAGATGTATGGAGAGATTGGACAGACCAGCACTTTAACTTGGGGTGCAGGAAGTTGACACAATTTTACAGATTTATCAAGCCAAATAACTACAATACTGTTTTCCTTGGAGTTTAGTTTAGTTTAGTTTAGAGATACAGCACAGGAACAGGCCCACCGAGTCCGCGCCGACCAGCGATCCCCGCTACCTAACACTATCCTACACACACAAGGGTCAATTTTCATTTACACCAAGCCAATTAACCTACAAGCCTGTACGTCCTTGGAGTGTGGGAGGAAACCGAAGATCTTGGAGAAAACCCACGCAGATCATGGGGAGAACGTACAAACTCCGTACAAACAGCACCCATAGTCGGGATCGAACCCGGGTGTCCAGGGCTGCATTCGCTGTAAGGCAGCAACTCTACCGCTGTGCCACCGTCAGGGGAATGGTTACTAGGTTGTGGGCCGAGCATCAAAAATGTGTCTAGATATCAGTTTTCGTGACCCAAGTCACCGAACTACATAACATTTTCCACAGATTTAGATGAAATATAATTGAGAAAGATGTCATAACTCGTCGTTACACATTAATTAATTAAACTAATTAGAAAATGAGATTGGAACGTAACCGCCATCAAGTGGCCAATGCCCATATTACACCATGGACAGCCTATTTCCGTGTTGCAGTCCATTTAAACTATATATTATTATACCTATACAATACAATACAATACGGTTTATTTGTCACATTGCATATAAAGTGCAAGTGAAATGAATATGTCAGCAGCGGTACAATTATAAAGAACACACACAAAAACAAAATAAAAATTTAACATAGACATCCACCACAGCATTCATCACTGTGGTGGAAGGCACACAAATTGGCCAGTCCTCCTTCATTTTCCCCCGTGGTCGGGACCTTAACCCACCGCAGCCATCGCTGTGGGCGTCCAGATGGTAAAAGGACAAGGTACAAGTCCAGGTAAGTCCAGAGTCTATATATATATGACTTGTAAATATGACTGTAATCATATATAATTAAGTATAATTATATTATATAAACATAATACGATGAATATAATTGTGAGTGTTTTTTTAATGACACTATCGCAGATGTCTGGCTCCTGAACCAGCCTAATTAATGGGTGAGGGCAGTTCTTGTGGGTTACCCCCACTGACTGCCAGTGTGCAGAGTGGGGGTCACGGCCACAGTGGGACTGGGGCAGTGCCAGGCTGGGGGACAGACCTGCAAGGCATCTTCCAGTCGCTTTAATAGGAAATGTAATGAGACTGCCGCAGAGGTCCCAGGTTTTAAAGGCTCATGAACCTGCCTAATTAAAGGGTCAGGGCAGATCCTCTGTGTTCCCACATTTACTGAACCCCACTGACTGCCATAGTGGGGAGAGTCGGGGTAATGGCCATAGTGGGACTGGGGTAGTTCCAGGCTGGGTGGCAGACCTGTAAGAGACCTGTCTTATTTCTGATGTAAATGTCACATCCTGACCAAGAATCGAATGCTCTGACGATTACTCGATGAGTATTCATTTTAAGCTACAATGAGCCTATATATATGATAGAGACGATAGATATGATGGTGCCTTTGCAAATGAGGGCTATTACCTTTAACCTAAAATAACCCTAAAAGTGTTGCATTGTTTGAGTATCTGTAGTTTGTGTGTGTGTCTGTGTATACCTGTCAAACGTGTATCTGTGGATGTGTGGATGTAAGTGTGTATGTATGTGTGTGTGGATGGATGTGTGTGGATGGATGTGTACATGTATGTCTGCGTGCGGATGGATGTGTGTGTGTGTGCGGATGTATGTGTGCATGTATGTGTGTGTGTGTGTGTGCATGCATGGAAGTGTGCTTACTGGTGGATGTGTGTGTGGATGTGTGTATGTATGTGTGGATGGGTGAGCTGTTGCACGCTATTATCATAAGTAATTCACTCATTGTTTAAATAATTTGACCAAATAAACAGTGAAATGATGGACACTAAAATAAAACTTTATATAATCATTTATTTCCCCAATTTATTTGTTTACATTACATCTGATCGTCATCTGAATATTCTTCATCAGATTCCAAGTCTTTTGATAAGTTTTGATAAGTCCATTGCTAAGTTAGTTCAAGTTCTTGTGGAGGGTCAGGCAGAGGCTACAAAAAAAAACATCTCATAGTCACTAAGTGTGCATGGACTTCAATTCATAACATTTCAACCTCTTCTTAATGTTAATGAGAATAACATTTACTACCATAGATAAATTAGTTCAAGTTTAAGTTCACATACACCAATTCATTTCTACATAAACATCAGCTATTTCTGACCATTTCTCCGCGGCTCCGCGTTCGGGAATCGGCCGCTTCTTAATTGAGACCGCGGCTTCACTATGTTAAGTACATAGGCCCCGCGATCGGAGCACTTTTTCCCGGTAAGTTATCGCAGGCAGCTCCGAGATTAGATGTTAAAGACGTATTAGACTACAACAAGCTGGCATTAGTGAAAATGTTTAATTTACCTTGTGTTATGGATACACATAGTTTAGGCCCTCAACTTCATAAATGAATGAATGAACGAGTGAGTGTTGAGTGAATGCATGAATGAATGAATGAATTGAATGCATGATTGAATGATTGAATGAATGAATGATTGAATGGATGAATGAATGAATGAATGAATGCATGATTGAATGAATGAATGGACGTATGAATGAATGGATGGATGAATGAATGAATGAGTGGTTGAATGAGTGAATGATGAGTGAATTAATTAATGAATGAGTGAGTGAATGAATTAATGAGTGAGTGAATGAATGAGTGAGTGAGTGAGTGAGTGAATGAATGAATGAATGAATGAATGAATGAATGGATGAATGAATGAATGAATGTACAGCCTCCAAATCTCATTTTTTCACATTATAATTGGGTGCAATTAAATTAATTAATGTCCATACAGATTAATTTTCATAAATTCAGACTTTAGATCTTACCTTTCAGTTTGAGTTGATTCACAAAGTATCACTGGTTTCACAACTTTGTGTTGCAGCATCTCAGCAGGGACTTTGCTTTCAAGACTTTCTTCCACTTCTATCCACTTAGCTGCACATTCTTCAGACTTCTTAATGCTTTTCTCACTAAATTCAATTACCCTGCTGCAAGTTTCCATGACATGTATTCCACAGAACTAGAAAGAACCTTAATCGGAATCTCCACTAAAACTGCCCTCTGGCAAACGGTACAGGTTTTTCAAAACTCGCACAAACAGACTCAGAGACAGCTTCTACCCCATAGCCATACGTGAACTTAACAATGCAAAATAAGAAATAACACTCACATTCAATTGAATGGTTCTACCTCAGCTGCTATTGTTATTTATCTGTAATTTTTTTTTTTATATGTATATATTTTTACCTTTTCTTATATATTTAAAATTGCAGCAAAGCGCATGATTGGCCAATTGACCTACAACTCAATGTGAAACGTGCTTTGATTGGACTAAAAACACCCCAACATTTTCTGTTTTTTGTCTAATTTAATAAAAATGTGCAAGTCTTGTTCATGATGAGTTTCAGGGGTGATTTATATAATATTTTTACACAATATGTGAAAATTTCATGTAGTTCTGTGACTTGGGTCACGAAACACTGGAATAAAGCTCCTCGGCCCACAGCCTATACAGTGGATTCCTGCTTATTGTCTTTCCTGGTGGGTCAGCGTCAACTCTCTACCTTGGGTGACACATCACTATCGATGATGCCCTCATTCTCCCAGACTACCCTGAGGTTGTCCAGCTGCAACTCCAGCTCCCACACTCGGCCAGTCAGAAGCTGCAGCTGAATGCACCTCCCACAGGTGTAGTCCTCCTGGGCAATGGACAGTTCCCTGACTTTCATCCCTATGCCAATTCTAGAGGGAATCAATTATTTCTGTAGAATACCAATTCTGAAGAAAAAAGTCCCACTCTCCTTGTATGCCAGACCCACCATTCCTGCAACCTGGAATCTTCAATGTGCTCCCACTATGCCAATGCTTTCTTTCATATGTAACAAGACCAAACGTGCACACAACACACCTGGCAGAGTATCACGAAAGCTCAATATATTTGCAATACTCCTTACTCTTGCATTCAAATATTTTCATGATAAAGCCCAGCATACTATTTGCCCTTCTAGTCACTTGCTGTACCTGTATGTTGACCTTCAGTGGCTTGTGCACAAGGACACCTAGGTCTCTTTAAACATCATATAACCATATAACCATATAACAATTACAGCACGGAAACAGGCCATCTCAGCCCTACAAGTCCGTGCCGAACAACTTTTTTCCCTTAGTCCCACCGGCCTGCACTCATACCATAACCCTCCATTCTCTTCTCATCCATATGCCTATCCAATTTATTTTTAAATGATACCAACGAACCTGCCTCTACCACTTCCACTGGAAGCTCATTCCACACGGCTACCACTCTCTGAGTAAAGAAGTTCCCCCTCATGTTACCCCTAAACTTCTGTCCCTTAATTCTGAAGTCATGTCCTCTTGTTTGAATCTTCCCTATTCTCAAAGGGAAAAGCTTGTCCACATCAACTCGGTCTATCCCTCTCATCATTTTAAAGACCTCTATCAAGTCCCCCCTTAACCTTCTGCGCTCCAGAGAATAAAGCCCTAACTTATTCAACCTTTCTCTGTAACTTAGTTGTTGAAACCCAGGCAACATTCTAGTAAATCTCCTCTGTACTCTCTCTATTTTGTTGACATCCTTCCTATAATTAGGCGACCAAAATTGTACACCATACTCCAGAATTGGCCTCACCAATGCCTTGTACAATTTGAACATTACATCCCAGCTTCTATACTCAATGCTCTGATGTATAAAGGCTAGCATACCAAAAGCTTTCCTTAGCACCCTATCTATATGAGATTCCACCTTCAAGGAACTATGCACGGTTATTCCCAGATCCCTCTGTTCAACTGTATTCTTCAATTCCCTACCATTTACCATGTACGTCCTATTTTGATTTGTCCTGCCAAGGTGTAGCACCTCACATTTATCAGCAGTAAACTCCATCTGCCATCTTTCAGCCCATTTTTCCAAATGGCCTAAATCACTCTGTAGACTTTGGAAATCCTCTTCATTATCCACAACACCCCCTATCTTCGTATCATCTGCATACTTACTAATCCAATTTACCACCCCTTCATCCAGATCATTGATGTACATGACAAACAACAAAGGACCCAACACAGATCCCTGAGGCACCCCACTAGTCACCTGCCTCCAACCCGACAAACAGCCATCCACCATTACCCTCTGGCTTCTCCCACTCAGCCACTGTTGAATCCATCTTGCTATTCCTGCATTTATACCCAACAGTTTAACCTTCTTAACCAACCTTCCATGAGGAACCTTGTCAAAGGCCTTACTAAAGTCCATATAGACAACATCCACTGCTTACCCTCGTCAATTTCCCTAGTAACCTCTTCAAAAAATTCAAGAAGATTAGTCAAACGTGACCTTCCAGGCACAAATCCATGTTGATTGTTCCTAATCAACATGGATCAACATCAATCTCTAACCAATCTCTCACTATTGGACAAATTCCTGCTTCTCTGCAGAGTGTACCAAAGTGGATAATCTCGCACCTTTCTGCATTATATTCCAATTGCCATGTTGTTACCCACTCACTCACCATGCCCATTTCCCAGTGAGGCTTCTTTACATCCTCTCCCAACTCACAATCTCCGTCTAGTATCATTAGCAAACATCCATTACATTTGATTCACTCAGCAACTGACATGGCCTCTGAGTCGCTGAGTTTGCAAGTACCACTGCACTAGTCACAGCCTGCCAACTGAAGAATAATCTGTTTATTCCTATTTATTACTTTCTGTCTGATGACCAATACTCCATCCACATCAGTATATTGCACCCAGGTCCATGTGCCAACCAACCTCCTCGCTGGACCTTACTGATCACCATCCAAAAACCCAAATCCATCAGATCATCTGGCTCCTCCTTTCCTGGGCACATCCACTGGGTTAATCAAATAGACAATAGGTGCAGGAGTAGGCCATTTGGCCCTTCGAGCCAGCACCGCAATTCAATGTGATCATGGCTGATCATCCCCAATCAGTACCCCGTTCCTGCCTTCTCCCCATATCCCCTGACTCCGCTATTTTTAAGAGCCCACTCTCTAGAAAACATCCAGAGAACCGGCCTCCACCACCCTCTGAGGCAGAGAATTCCACAGACTCACCACTCTTTGTGAGAAAAAGTGTTTCCTCGTCTCCGTTCTAATGGCTTACCCCTTATTCTTAAACAGTGACCCCTGGTTCTGGACTCCCACAACATCGGGAACATGTTTCCTGCCTCTATTTTGTCCAAACGCTTAACAATCTTAAAATACGACAAACAGTTTAGACCAACCATGGTTAAGCTGAATTTGGGTTATTGTATACAGTTCTGGTCACCACATGAAGGATGTGGTAAAAGTCCACAGAAGAGATTCACCTTGATGTTACTTTTTTTTTTACCTTATCTATGCCTCTAATGATTTTATAAATCTCTCCAAGGTCTCCCCACAGCCTCTTACACTCCAGGGAAACGATATCCAGCCTTGCATTAGAACTCAAAGCCTCCAGGCTGTTAACATCTTCATAAACATTGTTTGCACCCTTTCCAGTTTAGTGCAGCTGTGCAGTCAAACACTCAGTTCGGAACTCAATGTACAAGTTCTCAAAGGACACCACCATAGTGGACTGGATATCAAATCATGACGAGACGGAGTACAGAAAGGAGGTTGAGGACCTTGTAACCTGGTGCCAAAACAACAATCTCTCCCTTACCATCAGCACGGTAAAGGAGATTGTGATTAACTTCAGGAAGTGAAGCGGTACCAACATCCCAATATACATTGTGCAGAGAGGAACGGCAGATGCTGGTTTACACTGAAGATAGATACAAAATGCTGGAATAACTCAACGGGACAGACAGCATCTCTGGAGAGAAGGAATGGGTGACGTTTCTAGTCAAGACCCTTCTTCATTGAGTCCCGTTGAGTTACTCCAGACGGGCCGGCAAGATCATTAAAGACCCCTCCCACCCCAACCATGGACTGTTTGCCCTCCTCCCATCAGGGAGGCAGTACAGGAGCCTCAGGTCTCGTACCAGTAGGATGAGGAACAGCTTCTACAATAATACCATCACATTGCTGAACACGGAGTCCCGCCGATAGACTTCTCCAGTCTCTCCGTCCACATTGTTCGATTATTGTTTGATTATTCTGTATTTTTATTTTTATTTCTATATTGCACTATACTACGGATTGACGCTAAACTGCATTTCGTTGTACCCATACTCGTATCTGTGCAATGACATTGAAGTTGAATTGAAGTAACTCAATGGTATACATTGATGACGTTGAAGTGGAGATGGGCAAAAGTTTTAATTTCTTCGGAATAGATATCACCAGCAATTTGTCCTGGACCAACCACTTTGCAGCAATGGCCAAGAAAGCACACCAGTGCCTCTACTTCCTTAGAAGGCTCCAGAGGTTCAACATATACCCTACAACTTTCACCAACTTCTACAGATGCACTGTAGAAAGCATTTTATTGGAGTGCATTACGGTCTGGTCTGGGAACTGCTGCAAAGACCGCAAGATATTGCAGAGAGTTGTGCCCAAACCATCACGCAAACCAACGTATTTTCCATTGACTACAATGACACTTCATGTTGCCTCGGCAAGGCCAGCAGCATAATCAAAGACTCGTCTCGCCCCAGTCACTCCCTCTTCTCCCCTCTCCCAGTGGGCAAGTGGTACAGAAGTTTGAAAACGCAAACCTCCAGATTCATGGACAGTTTCTTCCCAGCTGTTATCATGCAACTGAATTGGCCTCTCACCAACTAGAGTGTAGTCCTGACTCCCATCTACCTCATTGGAGATAGATAGAGCTCTAGGGACTTGCAGAATCAAGGGATGTGGAGAGAAGGCAGGCACGGGTTACTGATTGTGGATGATCAGTCATGATCACAGTGAATGGCGGTGGTGGCTTGAAGGGCCTGCATCTATTTTCTAAGTTTCTATGTTTCTATGAGACCTTTGAACTATCTTTAATTGTAATTTATCAGACTTTATCTTGCACTATTGTATCCTTTATCTGTACATCGTAGATGGCTGGATTGTAATCATGTACATTCTTTTTATTTACAGGAAAGCACGTACCATAAAGCTTTTCACTGTACCTCAGTACACGTGACAATTAAAAAAAACGAAACTAAACTAAAGACATCCTTATAAACTAAAGACACAGAACTTCAATTGCGGCCTTACACATTTCTATACTTCTGTAATGTGACATTTCAACTCCTGTACTCATACCCTTATGGATGAAAGATCTACCATAGTGCACCTTGCCAGTCTTGACGCATCACCAATTTTGTGATCCTCTTTCACTGAGCGGTGAAATACTCCCTATCCTCAAGCCTGTTACTTCTGGCAATTTAATAAACCTCTTCATAGAATAATTCAGCACTGAAATAGGTGATTCAGCCCAACTCATCTATGCCAACCAAACTGCCCCATCTAAGCTAGCCCCATTGACCATGTTTGGTCCATATTCCCTATCACACAGAGAGTGGTGAATCTCTGGAACTCTCTGCCACAGAGGGTAGTCAAGGCCAGTTAATTGGCTATATTTAAGAGGGAGTTAGATGTGGCCCTTGTGGCTAAGGGGATCAGAGGGTATGGAGAGAAGGCAGGTATGGGATACTGAGTTGGATGATCAGCCATGATCATATTGAATGGCGGTTCAGGCTCGAAGGGCCGAATGGCCTACTCCTGCACCTAATTTCCATGTTTCTATGTAACCTTAAATGGTCAGGCAAATTCTTCTCTCATGACTTCAGAATTTCCCTTATTTAGATCAAAGACCCCGGTTTCTCAATGAACAATGTCATGTTCAGACTAGTCACAGAGTCGTACAGCATGGAAACGAGCACTCAATTATCCCATGCTGAACAACATGCTACATCTACACTAGTCCCACCTGCCCACACTTGGCCCATAACTATCTAAACCTGTCCTATCCTTGCAACTGTCTCAATATCCCAAATGGTGTCATTGTACCTGCCTTAACTTCCTGCCTTAACTACCTGCCTCAAGTACCTGCCTCAAGTACCTGTCTCATATACCTGCCGCAACTACCTGCCTCAGCTCCCAGCAAGCGCTGTGCCACACAGAAGAGAGTTTGCGGTGAACTCTGCGTGGCTGTGCTTGAGCGGACTATATTGAATACTTTTGTAACTTTTGTCAGCGCACTATACGTGGCGACTCTTTGCATACGTGTAGTGGACGCAAAGCAATGAATTTCACATGTGACAATAAAGTATCAATCAATCAATTAATCAATCAATCAACATTCCAGAAACCCGTTCCATGTACCCACCACCCTTTGCATAAACTGTTTGCATAAAAAGTTACCCCTCAGGTTCCTTTTAAATCTTTTCCCCGAACCTCAAATCGATGTCCTCTGGCTCACAATTCCGCTACTCAGGGTTAAAGACACTATGCGTTTATCTATGCCTTTCAAGACTCTGCATTTACCCGATCTATTCCTCTCCTGATCTTGTACACCTCCATAAGATCACCCCTCATCCTTCTTAGGCTGTGGGTCGAGGACTTTTTCATTCAAGTTCGTGATCCAACTCACGGAACTACCTGAATTTTTCCCCAATTGTGTAAAAATATTATATGAATCATACCTGAAACTGGTCAAGACCAAAACCTGCCCGTTTTAATTAAATATGAGAAAAACGTCCACTTTTCCGAGTAGTAATTGTCTAATCAATGCACGTTTGACATTGAGGTCGGATGCAAATTGACCAATCCCGCGCTTTGTTTTATGGTCGCTAGGCAGCGAGGACCCTGGGATCATGGTCCTCATTACATCAAAACAATAACAAGGTTTCCAAGGAATAAAGGTGATGTTCACCTTGCTGACCATTTTGTTTTTCAATAGATTTATCTTTATAAATGTGACCTGCTGTCACTGCCGCCATGCTTTCACCGCACGACTGCTCCCGGCAGCATCTCAAGCTTCAGCCTTGTGAAGCTGATATTGACCACTTTTTATCCGACACATTGGGTTAGTTATTATGCGTATCAATCGCAGCCGCCGGTGGATGGTGAGAGTGGCCGGGCCGCCGGTAGGTGTTGCGAGGGGTCGGTCGGGCTGTCGGCAGGCCGGTGTTGCAGTGAACCAGCGGGCGGACTGACGGAGCCGGCGCTATGGTGGTGCTGAAGCCGGCCCGGGTGGCGTGCGGGGCAGTGCTGCTCCCCACCATCATCACCATGATAATCGAGAAGGGCATGCTGACCGAGGTGGACGCGCTGCAGGGCCACACGTACGGAGCCCGCAGCCGGTCCCAACGCGGCTCCAGCTCCAGCCGTGGGCAGCTCTGGAAGGGGGGGCGAGTTAGGGTTAGGGTTAGGCATTTTCCTGTCAGTGGAAGATACCTTAGCCTTCCCCCAGCCTGGCACTGCCCCAGTCCCACTATGGCCGTGACCCCCACTCTGCATACTGGCAGTCAGTGGGGTTCAGTAAACGGGGGAACCCACAGGAACTGCCCTCACCCATTAATTAGGCTGGTTCAGGAGCCGGACCTCTGCGGGAGTCTCAAACAAAAAACACACTCACAATTATATTATTTTTATATATCATTATAATTATATATGATTACAGTCATATTCACAAGTCCCCATGGTGTAATATGGGCAGTGGACACTAGATGGCACTTACTTTTTCGATCTCTTTATCTAATTAGTTTAATTAATTAATGTGCAACTTTTGGCTCCCTTCCTCCTTATGACTTCCTTCTCAATTATATTTTATCTAAATCTGTGCAAAATTTCATGTAGTCTGAGACACTGGTCACAAAAGTTGATTTCTAGACACATTTTTGATGCTCGGCCCACAGCCTATCTGCACTTCAAGGAATAAAGTCCTAGCCTGTTCAACCTCTTCCTACAGCTCAAAGTCCTGGCAATATCCTTGTAAATCTGTAGGAAGGAACTGCTGATGCTGGTTTACACTGAAGATGGACACAAAATGCTGGAATAACTCAGCAGGACAGGCAGCAGCTCTGGTGACGTTTCAGGTCAAGACCCTTTTTTCAGACTGAGAGACAGGAGAGAGATATGGAAGGGTAAGGTGTGAAAATGACAGATCAAAGCAGATGAAGCTAAGGAAACGTAGAATGACTCATTGTTAGCTGAGGGGAAGGTGACAACATTTACAATCAGTAATATTTAATCAGGACAGTAGAACTAGTTAGAGAACTAGGATGGGGGAAGGCAACATTTACTTGAAGTTAGCAAAATCAATATTCACACCCAAAACGTTACCCATTCCGTCTCTCCAGTGATGCTGCCTGTCACACCGAGTTACTCCAGCATTTTGTCACTGTCCTTGTAAATCTTCTCTGCACCCTTTTTAGCTTGACAACATCTTTCCTATAACATGGTGACCAAAACTGAACACAAAAATTTAAATGTGGCCTCATCAATATCTTATACAACTACAAAGGGCCTGTCCCACTGTACGAGGTAATTCAAGAGTTCTCCCGAGATAAAAAAATATCAAACTCGTGGTAAGCACGGAAACACGTAGCGGGTACGTCGGAGCTCGGGATGTCTCTTAGCGGCTCGTACACCAACGGCAGGTACTTGGGAAACGCGGTAAGCTCGTGAAGACTCGTGAAGATTTTTCAACATGCTGAAAAATGTCCACAAGAGCCCCGAGTACCTACGAGCGGCTATTACCGTAATTCTCCGAGTTCGAATCAGGGGAAACTCGGGAGAACTCTTGAATTAGCTCATACAGTGGGACAGGCCCATAACATGATCTCCCAACTTCTATACACGATACTATGACTGACGATGGCTAATGTGCCAAAAGCCTTCTTGACCACCCTATCTATCTGTGATACCACTTTCAAGGAACTATGTAACATAACTCCTAGATCCCTCTGCTATACAACACTCCCCAGAGCCCTGCCATTCACTGTGTACGTCCTGCCTATGTTAGACATCGCAAAAATGCAACACCTCATATTTCTCTGTATTAAATTGGGACCGCAGATGGAGGTCCCACCTGGTAGGCCCCACTCACCCACTGTGGATCGAGGACCCACACCCCAGACTGGGAACCCGCCAAGGCCAGGCTCACCCGAGGTGGATCAAGGACCCGTGCCGCACACCAGGAACCCACCCTGCTCGCCCACCCAGTGTGGAAGGAGTCGGACGGGGGGCCGGGAAGCAGACCAGCAGCGGGAGGGAGTGTGGTGCCTCGATGGGGAAGGGCCGCTGGAGGCCCTGCAACAAGCCTGGGGCTCGGCTGGACCTGGCACCACTCCCAGAAACTGAGCACGTGGGCCGGACGTGACCTACGGCGGTGGAGTGGCATCGGAGGACACCATGGCTACGCTTGGCCAGGCCTTCCTTGCAACATCGTCATGACAACAGACCTTCATGAATCGTCATGATTCCTGCACTTACAACAACTGGGGCTTGAAAAGGGCACCAAACTGGTGACTCTGTACACTGTGTCAGTGATCCACTGCCACTGCTGTACACTTGTACTATATCTGAGATGCTTATCTAATATGTGTCTAAGTGCTTATGTATAGCGATACATACTGGACTGTATACAAAAATGAATTTCACTGTAAATCGATACACGTGACAAATAAAGTACCATACCATACCAAAATATGGTCTTCATTGGTCTATATATAACTCCCACCAATAGCTCTTTGCTATTTCTTAGCTCGATGCAAGTTGGCCTTTAATTTTCCATCATGGTGGACCAAGCTAAGCTCACTTCTCACAACTGCACTGATATCCACTCTTATTAACACTCTTCCCTTTACCTTTGGGCAAATATAGTTGGTGCTGTTAATTAGGAAAATAAGAACATCATGTTGCAAAACGATTATTGACTAGATAAAAGGGGAGAAAATGGACCCCATCTAATGGGAGTGCTTAGACTATGCAACACAATTTACCCATGTTTGGTTTTATCATCATCATTGTGGGGAAAATGTAAATGCTTGTTTTGAGTATGCAATGCCACCTCGAAAATACCAATACATGCGTGAATGTTGGACAGATGCAGTGAGGAGTGTAAGGAAAAGCTGCAGCAGGAAATGTCAGTGCTTATATGCTGAGATGTGAAGGATGTGAGTCATGCATGCGTAGGATGTTTCAAGCCAGCACATGTTCAAAGTGCTCTAACATTACCATCTCAATGTGGCACGCCTGTTTGCCAAGCCTTTCCTGTGTTGACTGATATTGTGGTTTCAACCCTTAAAGGGGAATCTCTAGCAGTGGTGAATTGGCTGCATGCAAAGAAGCTTCTGCCAGGAGATAGGAGTACTACCGTACTGACTCAGATCAAAGCTGATATGGTGGCCCTACCCTGAGACAGGAGGCACAGGAGAGTTGCCAGAATAAAGATCAAATGAATGTCCCCAAAGACAGGATGACACGTGGACTTGGATGCACTGACCCTTTGAACATGTGCTGCCTTGAAACACATACCAATGCCCCATTCAGCCCTTACACATCAGTTCACAAACACTGACACCTCCTGGAGTAACACACTAACACTCCTCACTGCATAAGCCTCACATAGATTATACACCTCCGCAGTCATACACACACACGCAGTATACACATGCGAAAATGAGTACACACACACGCACATACGCACATGCATGCATGCAGATGCACACGCATGCGCACACACGCACACACATGCACGCACACGCCCACACACACACACATATACATACACATAGACACACACACAGACACATACACATATACACACACACTCACACATATACATAGACACATCCACACAGACACATACACACATGCGCACACACACGCACATACGCACGCACACACCCACCCATGCACACACACACACGCACACATATACATACACATCGACACATAGACATATATAGACACATACACATATGCACACTCACACATATACATATACATAGACACATATTTACATATGTGTATTTACATACACACGCATTTACATACACACACACATTTACACACACACACACACACCCACACACAAGAAAATTGAAGATAGACACCAAAATGGTGGGGGGGGGGGGGGGGGGGGGGGGGGGGGGAGGGGGTGAAGATAGGGGGAGGTGCAGCACCAGCCAAGTGAAGCAGAGACTTCATCCCTGTCGAGCAAATGTGCCGCATTGCCGCCTTTATGAGTATTTTATGTATGTTACAGATCATTTATTTTTGTGTGTAGGAAAGAACTGCAGATGCTGGTCTACACTGAAGATAGACACAAAATGCTGGAGTACCTCAGCGGGACAAGCAGCATCACTGGATAGACTGGAATGGGTGACGTTTCGGGTCAAGGCACTTCTTCAGACGTGCGGCATGCATAAACTGAAGGCTGTAGCAGTGCTGGACACCCAGGAAACCTGAGCCTGTGGCCGTGGCATAGAACAGGAAGAGCGGCAGGAGAGAGGAGAGCTATCCCTCCTCAGCACCCAGTCTCATTCCTCAGGCCAGCAGAGGAAACAAGCACTGTGTCATGCACTACAAGCATTGCCTTTTCCTAAGAAGCCTGGGAAGTCGTTGACCCTCAAGTCACCTTCCAGACTTTCCTTTCATCACCACTAACATACAATACCAGTCACACACGTCCAGGTTCACTATTTGTGTTGAGTGTGATCCACAAGAAGCCTTCCCTGGAACATTTCTCAAACCATAGCTTGAGATGCCGTGATGATTTCAAACAACAGTAAAAGGAAAGCAATTAGTTTCTCAGCTGAAAATCTCACAGCTGACCAACTGTGCATGTGAATGAATGAATAAATGAAACTTTATTACAGTGAGGTTCTTTGTCACGGTGAGGTTCTTTGTTTTACATACTCGTTGACAAAGAGTCACCACATATTGGGTGCCAACAAAGTTACAGAGTATTACATTAAAGGGCCTGTCCCACTTACGTGTCCTTGGCATGCAAATTACGTGACCTCGTGGTCGCATTGAGCTGAGACCGTCCCGTGAAGGTCGGGCGCGATTCCATGCGTACGCACAGCCGTCTGGCATGACGTCATTTGAAGATGGACACAAAGCTGGAGTAACTCAGTGGGACCGGCAGCATCTCTGGAGAGAAGCAATGGGTGACGTTTCGTGTCGAGACTCTTCTTCAGTCTGAAAAGAAGGGTCTTGACCCGAAACGTGACCTAATGACCTCCAGAGATGCTGCCGGTCCCTGGCTGAGTTACTCCTGCATTTTGTGTCTATCTTCAATTTTCTTGGCCCCGCTCTGGGAGTAGAAGTGGGGGCGGATCCGGACCGCAACGGCCGTGAGCTCCAGGCCGAGTTCGGTGATCGTTTGCCTGCTTCTGCTGCTGTTGGAGGTGAGATGTTGCGTCGCGCCAGGGTCTTGGGCCTGTCCCACTTTGGCCGTCAATTCCGCGACAGGCCGTTGGCGCGCGAAGATTTCGTTCACTACAAAAATTTCGGAGCCCCGCATGATGTCGCGCACAACTACACACCCCTCCGCGATTCACAGTGGGACCGGCCCCGCGCGGCCATACGATGCCCGTGTGCCTCAACGCGACCACGAGGTTGCGCAATTTGCGTGCCAAGGACACGTAAGTGGGACAGGCCCTTTAGTCTCCAATGGTCCCTCTTCATTCTCAGTGCCCCCCCCCCCCCCCCCACGCCAGGTCCCCCTTTGTTCTCGGCGACTCTGTTTTCAGACGCATTGTTGTCCTCCCTCGTGATGGGGAAGGTTTTGCAGCGGTGAGGACAGGGAAGGGGTCGGCAGGGTGACAGGAGCAACTGGTTTGGGGGAGGGGAGGGATTTGCTGGCCATGCTTTGAACCAGTTTCCTGCCCAAGGTTCTGAGAGTTGAGGAGCTCTCCTGTGCCCACACAGCCCCGCTCCAGGCTAAAATGTACAGTGCACCTACATACAGCATTGTGGCTCAGAGACCTGCCCTCAGCACTGGTACTCACAGCCTGGTTCAGTAACCCGGCAGCCCAAGAATGAAGGACGCTGCTGAAAGAGGTGGACATCGCCCGACCCTCACACCTATTGAGCTCCCCCACCTGTGAAAAGATCAAAATGAAGCACTGCCTCATCGAGGTTGGCTATATCACCACAGACCCACGACACCCTGGCCACGCTCTCACCTCACTGCTGTCACGAAGGAGATACAGGAGCCTGAATATTATGTCCTCCAGGTTGAACAACAGCTTCCTCCCATCAACATTGTACAACAACAACCCCACCTCAGTAATGAGCCATTGTGGGCTTTATTTAGTTTGCACTGCATACATTGTTTGAATTATTATGGTCTGGCTACCTAGTATTATCAATACCATTGTATTATTGAGTATTGTATGTTTATTTGTTGTGTTAATGTACCTGGAACTACTCTTGATTCATGACTCTTAATCCCAGCACCAAACCCTCACTGGCACCACCCCGACTTTGCAGAGCGCAGGTCATTAGGTCATGAGTGATAGGAGCAGAATTAGGCCATTCGGCCCATCAAGTCTACTCCACCATTCAGTTATGGCTGATCTATCTCACCCTCCTAACCGCATTCCCCTGCCTTCTCCCCATAACCCCAATACCCGTACTGACCGTACTAGATCATGGTGATAGGGGAGGTCAACCTCCACTAGGGGGCGCTGCATTGAAGGTGCCTCTGCCTACAGCCTGTCCGTTTTTCCCTATCTTTTTTTATTTTAGTTTGTCTAAACAGTTTTGTTTTGGGGATTCTTTCGTTTTTCTATGTGGGGGAGGGGGTAGGGTAAGGGGGAAACCACCCCAGTCGCTTCCTGGCGAGGATGCGATTATTTCTCCAAGTCGCGTCCTCGCCCCCCACCTCGCGGCCTACCAGCTGGATCGGAGCGGCCATTTTATGTTGAACTCTATCGGGATGTTTTATGTTGAACTCTAGCGTGTGTTGTGTTTTTTTTATTGTATGGCTGTATGGTGATCACATTTCACTGTGCCAACTGGCACATGTGACAAATAAATGTATCTTGTATCTTGTATCTTGTTGGCAGGGTTGCTTTCTTTACTATTGGGATGGCTGTGGTCCCACAGGGAGTGCGAGCAGGAGGCAGTAGCGTGGGTATCCTTGAGTCATTGTATCTGCTGCTGGCTCATACAGTGTTGTGGTTGGTCTGGTACTTCTGGGTACACTGGCTGTTCTCCCTCTCAGTCTAGGGATGAGGGTCATATAATCCCTGTCGGGGGGCTCTACGGGATCATGGCCCTTGCCCCGTCCCAGACACTCAGCGGGCATTTCAGTGCAGTCCACTGAGTCTGAGCGATCTTCACAACCCCCCCACCCCACCCCCTCCAAATATCCCCCTCGGTCACTCATACCTCAATCAGCATTGCCTTCCACAGTCTCTCTCCACCTGATTCAATTAATACATGAACAAAGGCAAGAGCAGTTCCCTGGCCCCTCCACCAACCAACAAGATTATGGTTGAGGGGGCAAAGATTTAACAGGAATCTGAGAGGTAACTATTTCACACAAAGGGTGGTGGGTATATGGAAGAAGCTGCCAGAGGAGGTAGACACAAATTGCTGGAGTAACTCAGCGGCACAGGCAGCATCTCTGGAGAGAAGGAATGGGTGAGGTTTTGGGTCGAGACCCTTCTTCAGACTGATGTCAGGGGAGTGGGCGGGACAGAGATAAAATGTACTCGGAGGCAGTAAGACTGGTCGGAGAACTGGGACGGGGAGGGGATGGAGAAAGGGGGAAAGCACGGGCTACTTGGTTAGAGAAGTCTATGTTCATACCGCTGGGGTGTGAGCAACCCAAGCAACATATGAGGTGCTGTTCCTCAGTTGAGGCAGGGATTATCATGTACAAATCATGTACTAAGCAAGAAATAATTTACTTCCGGGAAACATACAAAAACTGTTTATGGAAAGACAGGGCTGGTATAATTTGAGATGGGAACTTAATTAAAAAAAACTCAATGTCAGAACAACTCTTAAAAGTATGTGCATAGCAATCTGTGGGATGAATTTGTGCAATGGTTTGGAACAGGAGATGAAACAGGAGATATAACAATTCATAATTCACAAACATAATTCAGTTTAAAAAGATGTACAAAAACACTCTTTTTAAAAGGATATTGTGATGAGGATAGGTGATTTTGAGTGGGATATTTGTTATACTGATTGTATTGGTGAAGGGTGATGGGTTGTATATATGACTAAGAGATACTATATAGTATATGAGGGTTTTTTCTTTTTCCTTTTCTTTTTTCTTTATTTATTTTCTCATTTTAATTGTATTTATTTATTTATTTATTTCCCTCTCTCCTTTTTTTGTATGGCTTTGGAAATATTTGATTAGTGTATACCTGTAAATAATTTGGTGTACATATCAAAATAGGTGTTTATAGCTGTTACATGTGTATAAGATCATTATAAGCAGTTGAATAAGGGGTGGGAATTTAGAAGCTTTTGCTACTTCCTGCTCCTTTTCGGACACATACAATTTCATTTATTTATAAATATTCTTGTTTTTTTTTTTGTTTTTTTGTATGCTTTTTATTCTTTATTCTGTTTGAAATAAAGAATTAAAATAAATAAATAAATAAATAAATAAAGAAATAAATGAGTGTTTAAGAGACAGTTAGACAGATACATGGATAGGACAGGTTTGGAGGGCGCTGAACTATAAACACCGCGGAGCCTGGGACACTGGGATCTCTCGTCGAGATCGCCAGAGTCGGAGTTCCGACCAGCGCAGCCTGTGGACTTCGTGAGCCGCGGTCTCTGGCAGCAAGCGGCTGTTCCAGACACTCCAAGCCATTGAAGAGAGTCCTCCCGACGTCGGAGATTCATCATCCGGGCCGCCGTTGCGGCGACTGCGGAGGCCTCAAATAGGCCCCGACCACGGGGTGCACAAGAGGAGTGGACTGGACTTTGTTGCCTTCCTTCACAGTGGGAACCATTGTGGGGGGATGTTTTTATGTTTTATGTTAAATTCTTCTTTAATGTGGTGTCTTACTTTTATTGGTGTGCTGCAAATGGCAACTCTGAATTTCCCTGAGGGGATTAATATAGTATTTATCTATCTATCTATCTATCTGCCCAGCCCACCCTTACCTGGAGCCACGCTCCACTATCCACCGCAGCCCTTGATTACCTCCAGCATTCATGCCCCAGCCTCTGTTGCTGTCTCCATCCCACTGTACCCCACTGACTCTATTCATCAATCTATCCCCCCTCACCTGGATCCACCTATTGTACGACAGCCCCAGTTTGCATTGATGATGCTAAAGCGGAGATGGTTGAAAGCTTCAAATTCCTCGGAGTCAATATCACCAACAACTTCAACTGGACCGCCCACTGGAGCACGCCAACGCCTCTACTTCCTTAGAAGGCTTAGGATATACGTCATGTCCCCAACAACTCTCACCAACTTCTACAGATGCACCGTAGAAAGCATTTTATCAGGATGCATCACAGCTTGGTTTGGGAACAGCTCCATCCAAGACCGCAAGAGATTGCAACGAATTGTGGACGCAGCCCAGACCATCACACAAACCAACCTCCCGTCCATTGACTCCATTTATACCTCACGCTGCCTTGGCAAGGACAGCAGCATAATCAAGGCCGAGTCGCACCCTGCCCACTCCCTCTTCTCCCCACTCCCATTGGTCATAAGGTATAGAAGTGTGAAGACGCACACCTCCAGATTGAGGGACAGTTTCTTCCCAGCTGTTATCAGGCAACTGAATCATCCTACCACAACTAGAGAGCAGTCCTGAACTACTATCTACCTCATTGGTGACCCTCAGACTATCTTTGATCGGACTTTACTGGCCTTACTTTGCACTAAACATTATTCCCTTATCATGTATCTGTGCACTGTGAATGGCCTGATTGTAATCATGTATTATCTTTCCACTGACTGGTTAGCACACCATAGCTTATCACTGTACCTTGGTACACGTGACAATAAACTAAACAGAAGCTCCTACCCCCTCCCACTCACCTCTTGATACTGATATCTCTCCTCCACTCTTTCATTCCAGATGAAGGGTCTTAACCCAAAACAATGACTGTCCATTTTTCCCCACTGAAGCTGCGTGAAGTTCTGAGTTCCTCTAGCAACTGCTATTTATGTATGTTTGCATATTTTTTTATAGTGAGAAAGTCTTCTCTGTGTTTGAGTCTACTTTCATAAGTTTATAAATATCCAGTCAGCAACCCTTCTTTTCCTGGAAAGAAAGATCTTCCCCTGTGATTTTTCCTGAAAACGTTCACCTCTGTGTTCAATTTTAAATCATTGCCTTTTGCACTTTTTTCAGTTCCTTAAAAAAAAAATCCCTGCCAATTTCTCCTGGATTACAGTGACTGGAAAACCCAAGGAAAATCTTAGAAAGGATAGCTTCCCCACATCTGTGCTGCGCTGAGATTGTAACACAAATCTTTCATTCAGATTCGAAAAGGAAGATGCAGTCCAGCAAAATCCAGCTAAATACTGCCCTCTGGTGGACTCCGGAGCTGAAACTGGCAACCAAAATGTCACATGCAAAACACGAAGTATCTCAGCAGCACAGGCAGTATCTGCGGAGAAAATGGATGGTGGCATTTTGGGTAGGGACCCTTCAGACGCTTCTATAGGGTTGAGGACATTGTTGGTGAACACGTGTAACCAGGGTAATAAACAATAGACAATAGGTGCAGGAGTAGGCCATTTGGCCCTTCGAGCCAGCACCGCCATTCAATGCGATCATGGCTGATCATCCCCAATCAGTACCCCGTTCCTGCCTTCTCCCCATATCCCCTGACTCCGCTATTTTTAAGAGCCCTATCTAGCTCTCTCTTTAAAGTATCCAGAGAACCTGCCTCCACCGCCCTCTGAGGCAGAGAATTCCACAGACTCACCACTCTCTATGAGAAAAAGTGTTTCCTCGTCTCCGTTCTAAATGGCTTACATCCTTATTCTTAAACTGGGGCCCCTGGTTCTGGACTCCCCCAACATCGGGAACATGTTTCCTGCCTCTAGCGTGTCCAAGCACTTAACAATCTTATATGTTTCAATGAGATCCCCTCTTCTGAACTCAAGAGTGTACAAGCCCAGCTGCTCCATTCTCTCAGCATATGACAGTCCCGCCATCCTGGGAATTAACCTTGTAAACCTACGCTGCACTCTCTCAATAGCTCAAATTAGGGGACCAAAACAGCACACAATACTCCAGTTGTGGTCTCACTAGGGCTCGGTACATGTCATTGTTGGTGTACACGTGTGACCAGGGTAGAGTGTACGGTCAGTGAGTCAATGGCCGCATATTAAAAATACAATTGAAAGCTGAGTAAAACATTTTCACCCAGAGGGAATGAACATCCAAAGGAAGTAGAAGAGGCTGGTACAATTGCAACATTTAAAATAAATGTTGACTCTAATATTTAAGTGCCTTCAATATTCTTTAGGTAGCTTGTAATTGGAAGGGGAAGCATCAGTGTTTTCTCCTCACAATGGAAACCATGGCGTTAATAAAATCAAATGTTATTGAAGATGTTATGTGGGCTTCAGTGAAAGAGCGTTTAATGATCCTTCGCCATTACACCCCCACAACTTGCCCACACCGGCCAACAATGTCCCAGCTACACTAGTCCCACTTGCCTGCGCTTGGTCCATATCCCTTACAAACGTGTCCTATCCATGTAACTGTCTAACTGTTTCTTAAACAATGGGATAGCCACAGCAACTAACTTGTTCCATACACCCACCACCCTTTGTGCGAAAAAGTTACCCCTCAGATTCCTATTAAATCTTTTCCACTTTACCTTGAACCTATGTCCTCTGGTCCTCAATTCCCCAACTCTGGCTAAGAGATTCTGTGCATCTACCCAATCTATACCTCTCATCATTGTATGCACCTCTTTAAGAGATCGCCCATCATCTTCCTGCACTCCAAGGAATTGATACCCAGCCTGCTCAACCTCTCTCGATACCTCACACCCTCTAGTCCTGGCAATATCCTCGTGAATCTTTTCTGAACCATTTCAAGCTTGACAATATCTTTCCTATAATATGGTGCCCAGAACTGAACATAATATTCCAGAGCAGCCTACCATGCAGAACCTTGACAAATGCCTTACTGAAGTCCATGTACACAACATCTACAGCTCTGCCCTCATCAACCTTTTTGGACACGTCTTTCAAAAAATCAATCATTTTTGGGACACGACCTCCCATGTACAAAACCATGCTGACTATCCCTAATCAGCCCTTGCCCATCCAAATGCCTGTATAACCTATGCGTCAGTATACTCTCCAGATACTTTCCAACTACAGCTGTTAAGCTCATTGGCCTATAGTTCCCAGCATTTTCCCTGCAGCCCTTCTTGAAAAGAGGCACAACATTTGGTACTTACCTCTAGCACTTCCTCTGGCAGCTTGTTCCAAATAACTACCACACTCTGAGCTGCAAATGTTGTATATATGGACTTCAAAGAATTTGACAATGTTTTGCATGGTAGGCTGCTCTGGATGGTTAGATCTCATGAGATCCAAGGAGAAATAGCTGAACAGATAGAAAATTGGCTTCACAAAAGAAACAAAAGAAAAGAGACTTTGAAGGTATGAGACGGGAATTGGCTAGGATAGACTGGCAAATTATACTTAAAGGGTTGACGGTGGAGATGGAATGACAAAGATTTAAAGATCGTATGGATGAACAACAAAAATTGTTCATCGCTGTCTGGTGAAAAAATAAAGCGGGGAAGGCGGCTCAACCGTGGCTAACGAGGGAAATCAAGGATAGTGTTAAATCCAAGGAAATGGCATATAAATTGGCCAGAGGAAGCAGCAAATTTAGAACTCAACAGGCGTTAATTGAGGGGGGAAAAAGAGCATGAAAGAAAGCTTGCGGGGAATATAAAAAGCTTCTATAGATATGTAAAAAGGAAAAGATCAGCAAATGTAGGTCCCTTACAATCAGAGACAGGTGAGTTTATAACAGGAAACAAAGAAATGGCAGAACAGTTAAACAAGTACTTTGGTTCTGTCTTCACTAAATAAGACAAAAACACTCTCCCAGAAATACTAGGGAACCGAGGATCCAGTGGGAGGGAGGAACTGAAAGGAATCCACATTAGACAGGAAATGGTGTTGGGCAGGGCTGAAGGCAGATAAATCCCCAGGGTCAGATGGTCTGCATCCCAGAATACTCAAGGAGGTGGCTCTAGAAATCGTGGATGCATTGGTGATCATTTTCCAGTGTTCTCGCGACTCTGGATCAGTTCCTGTGGACCGGAGGGTAGCCAATGTAACTCCACTCTTTAAGAAAGGAGGGAGAGAGAAAATATGGAATTATAGGCCAGCTAGCCTGACATCGGTAGTGGGAAAGATGCTTGAGTCGGTTGTTAAAGATGTTATTGCAGCAAATTTGGAAAGCAGTAACAGGATCGGTCAAAGTCAGCATGGATTTATGAAGTGAAATCATGCTTGACTGAACCTCTGGAATTTTTTTGAGGATGTAACAAGTAGAATGAATAAGGGAGAGCCAGTGGATGTGCTGTATCTGGACTTTCAAAAAGCCTTTAACAAGGTCCCACACAAGTGATTATTGTGCAAAATTAGAGCACATGGTATTGGGGGTAATGACATGGATAGAGAACTGGTTGGCAGACAGGAAGCAAAGAGTAGGATTTTCAGAATGGCGGGCAGTGACTAGTGAGGTGCGGCAAGGCTCAGTGCTGGCCCGCTGACTTCCTTCAACATTTTTTGTTTGGTTTGTTCTTATTCCCTCTAGTTTTTAGACACTGGGGAAAAGACTGTGACCATCCAACTTATCTATGCTCATCATGAGAACAAAGAGGAAGAAGGTTGCACTTTATTGTCTTCCATCACAGTGAGGAATGTAGAATTCACTGTGGTGGATGTTTATGTTAACTTTTATATGGTTGTGTGTCTTGTTGCTTTTCACTTAGTATGGCTGTATAGTAACTCAAATTTCACTGTACCTTAATTGGTACATGTGACAATAAACTGACCTTGAACCCTTGATTTAATATATGAATGAATGAATACGTTTATTGGCCAAGTATTCACATACAAGGAATTTGCCGGTGCATCTCTATTAGCTCACGCTCTCATCCTCCTCCTCACCAAACAGACCCACCCTATCCAGTCTCTCCTTATAACTCCAGCTCCAATATCTATACCAGCTTCCTTGGCTGGGTTATCCAGTTAATCTCAGTCCCCCATTCTCATCCTCATAGTTCTGATCTTTTCCTCCCCCATTGATCTTTCAATCGTTTTTCTAAGATTAACTAATAAATCTGCTTCCGCTATCATTTCAAGCAGTGCATTCTCGGTCGATCTGCACTCGTCTCCTTTCACCCTGTATCCTAATTCTTTGTTTATCTCACACTACAACACGATTTGCCTGCCCTATCCCCATCGCTGCATTGGGAAACAAAACACAACAGCAATTCGGCCTTGGACCATGTCGCCAATGGCGCCAAGTGATCTTGAACCGAAACATCTTGCGGCGTGCTCTGCAGTGTACTCGGGGTTTGCGAGTGCGTTTGGGGATATTCTGGGGGTACGTGAGTGTATGTGCCTTATTTAGTCATGTAAAACATTACTGAATGAATCTGAATCCAATGATTTATCGAACACAACATTCGGCGTAGTCGGCAGGATCTTTCTGTTCAAGGTCACCTAGCACCGTTGGCAACAAGGTCCAAGGCCGAGGCTCTCTCACAAAAAGGGCACCCAACACCATCCTTTATGGCATTTCTTGTCAGAGCACACCGTGCCACTGCCCCCTCCTGGATCATAGTCATAAGCCCGCCTTGTCTGCACCGTTTCCACGCTAGTAGTGGCAGGGGCCGCGGGTGGTCGATCCAACTATTGCTGTTATGTTTCACTCGCCAACACAGTCTTTCCCACAGAATGGCGTTGGAAAGACTGCGTTCCCAGGCAATGATCACAGGTGCGAGGAGATACATTTGTTTTCGAGAGGCTGGTGGAATGCAGTACTGCTAACTTAGGTGATAACTCCATTTCACATTTTAGCTGAAATTGTCAGTTGAACCCTTACAGTACAAGCATTTTCCTTAACATTCAGACATCTTTTGATTCCTGTTTTGACTGAAGCCAAAGACCTAGCCTCCACAGTGCTCCAGGACAGAGAATTCCAGAAGTTCCCAAACTCTAAATGAAGACGTTTCTCCTCATCTCACTCCTAAATGCCCTGCTCCTTCCTCTCGGACTGTGACCTATCAATTCTTCCCAGGGGACACATCCTTCCTGCATCCAACCTGTTGAAACGTGTAAATATGTAAACATCTTTGATGGGATCCCCTCTCATTCCTCTGAACTCGGAAGGATATGGTCCCAGTCTGCTCCGGCCCTGAACCATCCACCCTAGGAATCAGTCAGATGAATCTTCCCTACACTCCCTCTATGGTTAGCTCATCCTATCCTAGATAAGGTGACCAAATCTGTACACAATACTCCAGGTGCCTTCTCAGCAAGTAGCAGATATTACAAGTTCAGCGGGCATCATCTAGATTACTATGTGAAGCCCCTGTCTGATGATTCCTCGCAGCCATTTCCCAGGCCGCAGCAGTGGGCATCGTTTGATTGTTTACTTTAGTTTAGTTTAGAGATACATTGTGGAAACAGGCACTTCGACCCACCGAGTCCACGCCGACCAGCGATCCCTGCACATTAACAGTACCAATTACACACTAGGGACAAGTTTACATTTATAACAAACCAATTAACCTACAAACCCATAAGTCTTTGGAGTGTGGGATGAAAGCGAAGATCTCGGAGAAAACCCACACAGGCCATGGTGGGAACGTACAAACTCTGTACAGGACAAGCACCCGTAGTCAGGATCAAACCCAGGCCTCTGGCACAGTTAGGCAGTAGATCAACCTTATTCTCAACACACCCGCAGATATATTGTGTTGCCCTCCATACAAAGTCCCTTCTAACTCCACATGTCTGTCCTCAGAAACAAACTCAACTGGAACTTTTGGATAGCCCTGGATGACCATTATTTATGAATCACTAGACCAAGGGGGACCTGTTGGGTCCCGTCCCCTCAACGGGCGGTTGCGGAGGGGGGCAGGTGGCCTGCGGCGTCACACACACACTAACCACCCCCCTTGATATTATATTAATATTATTCATTGGCTCCTTTTACCCCATCCCCGCCCTATCTCGAGGGGCAGAGAGAGTGGGGCAGAGAAAGAGAGATAGAGGGTGAGGGAGAGGGGGTGAAGGGATGGGGGAGAGGGGCGATGGAGGGAGGGGGGAGAGGGGGTGGAGAGGGGGGATGGAGGGGAGGAGAGGAGGGGGAGAGGAGAGGGGAGAGAGGGGGAGGAGAGGAAGCAATAAGAGTTTGAATGATTTCCTTGGGGTGTGTTTAAGTGAATGGCTGAGACGCAGCATATAGCATGAAGTATGGAACTTGAAGTGAAATGTGTTCAAAGATTGCTACTTGTTTGTTAAATCGGTTCTGGGCGAATGTTGAATTAATCTTATTGTACAGATGGAATATGGTGCCACTGAATGATTCTGCACCTCTATGTGAAAATATTTGTAGTGTCTCATGTCTTAAGAGGTGCTGTCTCTTTAAAAATTGTGTGGGGGTGGACCCACACACCCACATTTTTCCCTGTGTTCTGTGGATATGTTTTGGATGCTTTCAACGTGGAAATTAACTGTTTATTCTTTGGTTACTTATGAAACTTTTAACAAAGGAGAGGTGCAAATATGGAGTTTATTGTCTTATCTTTGTTCTAAATTTGCTTTATATTCTTCCTAATTTTTTTTAATTGATTCAAAAGACCCGGATTCCACACTGGCCATGTGGAATCAAAGTGTCTCTATTCCAGATACGTGATGCATGCAAATCAGCAAGAATTTAGCATTTGGAGAAATTGTGATTAGTATACATTTACTATGAATTTGATATTAGTATTTTGGGAGATAGATTGGAACAATAGAGTAATATAAATATTGAAGATAGACACAAAATGCTGGTGTCATTCAGCAGGTCAGACAGCATCTCTGGAGAAAACAAATAGGCGATGTTTTGGGTCGAGACCCTTCTTCAGACTGAGAATTGAGGTAGAGAGAAATGGGATATAGATGGTGATGTAGAGATATGGAACTAATGATTGAAAGATAAGCAAAAAAAGTTAAAAACGCTAGAGGAAACAGGCCATTATCAACTGTTTGTTAGATGAGAACGAGTACAGACAATGAGATTCAACAAGATGATGACTTGGGTGGGGGAGGGATGAAGTGAAAAGGAATGCAGGGGTTACTTGAAGTTAGAGAAACCATTTTAATAATAATAATAATAATAATAATAATATATTTTATTGTCATTGCACGTCAGTGCAACGAGATTTAGTATGCAGCTTCCAACCAATGTAAAAGAAAAGTAAATTTTGCAGGGGTTGTAAGCTGCCCAAGCCAAATGTGAGAAGCTGTTCCTCCAAATTGCATTTGACCTCTTTCTGACAGTGGAGGAGGCCTCGGACAGAAAGGTCAGCGTGGGAATGGGAAGGGGAATTAAAGTGCCTATTTCCTTCGCTCCATAGATGCTGCTGCACCCGTTGATGTAATCAGTGTTTGCCTTGTGAAATGGAAATGAGCAACCAGGAATCCTGTCTCCTAAAATGCAAATGTGTAATGTGCTTGAAGTTCAGCCTGTGTCTGGTAGAATGTATATGAGGGTCCATGTTGTATTGATTACATCAGAACCTATTTTACATAAAGGGGGTCTGAGGAAACTCACCAGGGGAGGCAAACAGTAGACTTGGCCGAGAAACTAAATTCCGCATTTGCAAAAATTCCAGCAAACCCTGACCTCTCCCCAGCATTGGGACTGTCAGATGTGTCTAAAGTTCAATTTGTACTGTGATAATGAGATGGGGTACAAAAAAGCAATAGTAGCAATAGCAATAGCTCTGGGGGCTAGTGGAGTCGAGGGATATGGGGAGAAGGCAGGCACGGGTTATTGATAGGGGACGATCAGCCATGATCACAATGAATGGCGGTGCCAGCCCGAAGGGCCGAATGGCCTCCTCCTGCACGTATTTTCTATGTTTCTATGTTTTTAAGTAACACAAACATGGAGACAGAATGAGACCAGGTGCTACTATTCAACTCGGCTAAGTCGGTGATAGTAGAGCTGCACTGATGTGCTTAAGCACTCGACTAATACATGGGCAGTGGAAGTCTTGGAGCCCATCACACTGAGGGACTATAGTTTTGCATTCTCTCCTAGTGCAATGTGACCCTAAGAAGCAGGGTGTATAGCCTGCAGACCTACATACACAGATTTCACAAGTCTCAAAACAAAGGGTGCTGTTTAGTACTGATTGATCACAACCCACTAGGTAAAGGCATCCACATGCCAAGATAGTACACTAGAATTGTGGCATGGAGCTGAAGAAATAATATTTAGGTAGGTAGTTAGTCCCTCTTCAGAGACTCTGATCAGGGAATGCATTTTACAGGGAAGGTGATGAAGGAGGCTTGTGCCTTAGGAGTGAAACTGCATTTTCACATTCTCCACCATCAGCAGAGTTCTAAATTAGTTGAATGAACAACATGCTATAGAAGCAGTCTAACTAAAGCCTTGACCAAGACCAGACATGGATGGGTTAAGGTACTCAGCCACTCTAATTAAGTTCAGAGCAACCCCAGCTACAGGAACATGATTAATACCCTGAGCAGGGTGAGCTATGAACCGACCAGAAGATATGATAATCAGAGGAGCAGAGGTTTGTAATGGAGAAAGAGTTTCCTTATACATCTGAGAGTTACGCAAGGTAAAAGGCCAAAGGATAGAGATCGAGTATTGGGTAGAATCCTCCCAGAAAGTGCTGGTCTTCAGCCCTTGCGGGTGGAAACAAACAGTGTCATAGTGCCAAGGTAAATGTGTACCTTCGTGGCCATGTGGTGGAAACATTGGACTTAGTTGAAGCATGGCAGAGAAGCAGAGTGGGGTGGGGGAATGAAGATAGAAGGAAGGAGCCTGGAACTTGAGACTGAATGCTAATGTAGACTCATGG
The DNA here is from genome assembly GCF_028641065.1 of Leucoraja erinaceus. Taxonomy (NCBI): domain Eukaryota; kingdom Metazoa; phylum Chordata; class Chondrichthyes; order Rajiformes; family Rajidae; genus Leucoraja; species Leucoraja erinaceus. The sequence goes on from NC_073387.1 coordinate 2,437,142, forward strand.
ATTAGGATTTGATCATATTGGTCACCCAGAAACAAAGACAACATATTACCAATGCTAGTTTAAACCGTTGAAAGCGAATATTGTTGGCGAATAAACTTATAACTATTGAAAGGCGCCTCACCATTGAACCCAGCCTTTCTACTCCACACTGAACAAGACGGAGATCCAAATCGACAGCACGGTGGCGCAACGGTAGAGTTGCTGCCTTACAGCAAATGCAGCACCAGAGGGCCAGGTTTGATCCCAACTATGGGTGCTGTCTGTACGGTGTTTGTACGTTCTTCGCGTGACCTGCGTAGGTTTTCCCCGAGGTCTTCGGTTTCCTCCCACACTCCAAAGACATACAGGTTTAGTTTAATTGGCTTGGTAAATGTAAAATTTGTTCCTAGTGGGTGTAGGATGGTGTTAATGTGCGGGGATCGCTGGTCGGCGCGGACCCGGTGGGCCGAAGGGCCTGTTTCCGCGCTGTATCACTAAAACTGAAACATGATTTGTCCTGACATTATCTCAAAACCCGCCAAGACCTTTCACATACCCCCATCGGAAAAACTGTCCTAGAACATTTTGGTGCTGGAAAGCATCCCAAGATCATGAAGGTAATCCCCGTCAGCTTGTACAGTGTGTACCCAGGTTCGAGTGATCAAGAGCGCTCCATTACCCTCACATTATTTAGCACAACAAGCAGAGTTTCCTGCCTTAACCAGAGCTTGTTCAGGTCAGGTCGCGAGGAGATCCCCCCCGCCACGGGTACCATGTAATCCCATGCTGCCTGTTCCATGGCCGGATAGTCGGTGACTAAACTGTCTTCCCCCACCTGGTTTGCCAGGTGAGGAGGGGGCTGTGGACCCCCAGCAGGACCAAAAACAAGACCCATCAAAGGGCAGGTAGACAAAAGTGCTGGAGAAACTCAGCGGGTGCAGCAGCATCTATGGAGCGAAGGAAATAGGCAACGTTTTGGGCCGAAACCCTTCTTCAGAGCTCCTAGCGAGCCAACGGTCATCCACACTTCAGTAGAAGTTGCGATCACTGTCGTACACGGCATTGTAAGGCACCGCGCCCGTTGATGTCTTCAACGATGAGATGATGATTATGTCATTTAGCCCATGGGCGTACTGTGAACATTTATATGGACTCTCTATGCTTTCGGGACAGTGCATAATTATGGCACACAATGGAAACTGAGAGGTTACCACATTTCTGCAGGAACCCCACACAAAACAGCCCTGTTGTTGATACCCTTTAAGTTCTACAAATGCCTGAACAAACAGCTGTAATAGCGTAGAAGAAGGAACTGCAAATGCTGGTTTAAACCAAAGATAGACACAAAAAGCTGGAGTAACTCAGCGGGACAGGCAGTATCTCTGGAGAGAAGGAATGGGTGATGTTTCGGGTCAAGACCCTTCTTCAGGCTGACCTACCTGATCTCCCGGCTGCTGGACACTTTAATTCTCCTTCCCATTCCTACACAGACCTTTCTTTCCTAGGTCTCTTCCATTGTCAGATTGAGGCTAAATGCAAATTGGAAGAACAGCATCTCATATTTTGCTTGGGCAGCTGTGGTATGAATATTGATTTCTCTCACTTCAGGTAGCCCTGGCATTCCCACTCTCTCTATCCCTCCCCCACCCATGTTTTCACCCTACAAACAATTAATAATGGCCTGTTTCCTTTTTGCATACCTTTCATTCGTTGTACTTTATCTCTCCACATCACCGTCTACATGTCTCGATTCCCTTTTCCCTAACCAGTCTGAAGAATGGTCTTGACCCGAAACGTCACCCACTCCTTCTCTACAGAGAAGCTGCCTGAGTTACTCCAGCTTTTTGTGACTATCTTTAGCTATAATAGTGTGCCACTCTTATGGGTGCCACAGATCCAGTCTCAAAAGAGAATGATGTGCCAAAGATGCTTCCACAAAACCCTTTATGGATCACTCTTCCCCTTCTCATCTTATGCTTTATTTTGGAATCTCAGAAGATCTATTGAAGGACTCCCAAGAAGCTGCTGCAAAACCAAAACTACAGAGATGGTGCCATTTTGGGGCATCTCAGAATTCTGAGCAGGTTTGGACCATGCTGAATGGTTTACCTAGAGCCCCTAAGCAAATGTTCCCCTAAACAGTGGCTGTTGCTCACTGATAACGTACATGAGCATAGGGGATGACTAAATTGGTGTATAAATATTGGCATGCACTGGAAATTTCTTCCACGACAGCAAGATACTGCACAGGATATGCATTTTGTCAGAAGTGCAATGCAAGGAAAAGAGTACCGACTCGTGTGATGAGAGGTGATTAACCTTTTGAACAACTCCAGATAGATTTTATACAATTACCTATAAAGCAGTGAAGGGATATATTGATTATTTTAGAAACCTCTAAATTGGTGGAAGCTTTCACTACTAAGAAGGCTAACACCACTAATGCAGCAAAACTTTTTTTTAAATCGTAGATATGGATTAACAGGATACTTGGATAGTGACAGAGGATCGCATTTTACATGGAAAATGATGCAAGAGGTTTGTTTGTAGGGCACTGGGAGTTAAACATAAGTTACATTTTATGTCTCACCAACAATCATCAGGCGTGGTGGATAGATACAATGGGGAGATCAAGAACAAATTGGCTAAATATTGCCATGGAACTGGACAGAAATAGCCTGTTGCACTACCTTTTGTACAAATGCAACTGACTTCTGACAGCCAAACAGGCCTAAGTCCATATGAGGTAATCACGGGAAGAGTAATGAGACCAATGGAATAGGAGGGTCAAGTTACTCTACGACGAGTGGGAGTGGGAGACAAATAGGTAGAATATTGCAATTGGATATAGGAATTGTGGTGGCTGAAAAGTAAAATTGTGAATGCAGACGGGAGGCACAAGAGCAAAACGTCTCGGAGTCCGGGGGATTAGGTAATGGTTAAAGTACATACACAGAAACATGCCCTTGCCCCTGGATGGGTAATAAATACTGCAGTAAAATGTGCAGAAAAAAATTAACTGGATTTATGCTTCATACTGTAAACTATATGATCTTGGTGGTCCAGAATGAAGCCATCCAGAAAAACGTGAAGAATCAGTGAATTGAATTGTGTATTTGTTTTGGCAAAATGGTAACATGTAACAATTTGGTAAAACCTGGTGTAAGGAAGTGGATGCTGACACAATTAACGAGACACTGTAACTTTTTATTAAATCGCAATAACTGTTGTTTGAAGTAATGGCTATTACATACCCTGCGGTGACAAGGCATGCCAGATCAGTTCAAGATGTAGGAGGTGGGAAAGGACTCACCTCATAATAAGTAAATTATGTGAGACTTAAGAAAGAGCTACTTGTTAATACATTTTTGTATAGCTCTGGAGAAGGGTCTCGACTCGAAACGTCACCCATTCCTTCTCTCCAGAGATGCTGCCTGTCCCGCTGAGTTACACCAGCATTTTGTGTCTACTTTGTATATGTCTTATACATATTTGGAAAGGAATAATCTTTCCAACTGTTGGGTGTGTATACATGTGTACATCCAGTGGCGGACTGGGTCTAAAAATATTGGTTGCCAGGAGACCAAGGGGGCCCACCCACAACTACAATGCTATCATTTAACAGGGGCCCACCTGCCATCACTTGTTATCACTTCATCAGGGGCCCACTTGCCATCGGGCAAGCTGACACCCTGGCCAGTCCGCCACTGTGTACATGCATTCTAAATGAGGTATCCCCCTTAAGCTTATCCCCTTCAACGTGTCTGAAATGGCCAGGTGGTACATCTCCCCGAATCCTATCACCATCTAGTCTGCTTGTATGTGTCTCAAAAGGACGGATGGTTCTTTTGGAGAGGATGCTATAACTACTCTATCAGGTCGGAATTCCGGATGTGAAAATCAGCAGGTTACCCCCTAAATACTTTCTTGGGGTGGTACCAGTCCAAATACAATCATTCCTGACATTCCCCTTTCTTGACCCTTACTAAACACCACTGATGAGGAGAGGCCATGAGGATATTTGTCTCATCGGGCAACAAGTGAGGCCACAAAGTGGGGAACAGATTGTGCGAACAATATTTCAATATCTCTGATGGTCCCTATGATGATACACATGGTATTCAGTCATATTATGCCCCTTAAACGTTCAACTGGAGACTCCTTTCAGGCCACCCGGTTTCCCCTCTCAGTAGAATATTTTACCGCCTAAAATGGTTTCTACTTTATCTACCTTAAGACCTATGCTTGGTTGCCCTGGGATTGGTCAGGCTCATGTTATTTAGCGATGTGATTGCCTTTTTTCACCACTCCATATCCTTAACCCACATGTACTCACAGTTAACCTGGACCAGAAGGGTTGTGACTGATATTGAAAGGATCTTTGCTGTTGCATTTCCTTGGTATGTGGTGGGGAAAAAGAGAGAAGGAGAGAGGGAGAGAGGGAGAGAGGAAGAGAGGATCAATACAGCCTCCAGGTTAGAGAAGTTCACTAATGACACTACCATAGCTTTGAAGAAATAAATGTGGAGAAGGTGGCCATTTGGACACCCTGAGAATCGAAGGGCTTTGGAATTTCTAGAAGAAAAGGGGAGGGGAACATGTGCCGTAATAGGATCCGAATGTTGTACATGTATTCCTGAAAAGATATCTTATCTAATGTTTCAGTGGCTATTATTGCCTACTTAGCTGTAACATTTTGACATAGACTGGTAACATTGCAGAATTTGACATACTTATGATGGGAGTACACTGTAGCAGCACCTCTGAATGATCAAACAACTTTAGTACAAAGTAACTCACATGGACAGTCTAGAAGCTTCTGAGGACAGAATCCAGACAACCAAAATATACCTTTGTTGGATGACACAAAATATATCCACTATAAACCCTCTGACCCCCATCCACTATAAACCCAGTGACTCCCAAGAATATCTGGGCTACACTTCTTCCCACCCTGCTTCCTGTAAGGACTCCATCCCCTACTCCCAATTTCTCCATCTACGCCGCATCTGCACTCAGGATGAGGTGTTCCACACCAGGGCATTGGAGATGTCCTCATTCTTCAGGGAACAAGGATTCCCCTCTTCTACTATAGATGAGGCTCTCACCAGGGTCTCTTCTATACCCTGTGACTCTGCTCTCACTACCCATCCCCCCACTCGCAACAAGGGCAGAGTCCCCCTTGTCCTCACCTTCCACCTTACCAGCCGTCACATACAACAAATAATCCTCCGACATTTTCGCCACCTCCAACGTGATCCCACCACTTGCCACATCTTCCTATCTCCTCCCCTGTCTGCTTTCCGCAGAGACCGCTCCCTCCGCAACTCCCTGGTCAATTCGTCCCTTCCCACCCGAACCACCCACTCTCCGGGCACTTTCCCTTGCAACCGCAGGAAATGCTACACTTGTCACTTTACCTTCCCCCTTGACTCCATTCAAAGACCCAAGCAATCTTTCCAGGTGCAGCAGAGGTTCACCTGCATCTCCAACCTCATCTATTGCATCCACTGCTCTAGATGTCAGCTGATCTACATTGATGAGACCATGCGTAGGCTTGGCGATCGCTTCGCCCAACACCTCCGCCCGATCAGCTATGACCAACCTGATCTCCCGGTGGCTCAGCACTTCAAATACCTCTCCCATTCCGAATCCGACCTTTCTGTCCTGGGCCTCCTCCATGCCCAGAGTGAGGACCACCGTAAATTGGAGGAGCAGCACCTCATATTTCGCTTGGGCAGTTTGCACCCCAGCAGTATGAACATTGACTTCTCTAATTTCAGGGAGTCCCTTTTTAAAAAAAAATATTTTTATTAGAAGCATATACATATAATAGCAAAACACGATTTGTTTACCAATTACATGCATACAAAGCTTCTATTTATTATTTAAAAAAATTGAAAGATAGAGCTGTAGAGAAAGAAAGAAATAAGAGAAAAAAGAACAATAAACTAATAGAGACGGAAGGGTAAAAAAAGGAAATTACCAATAACATGGTAATTTTGGACATAGGTCTGTAGATTATAAGGTGTAATTATTCACCCAGTCCTGAACTCAAGTTTCAGTCCAGCTTCCGTGTTGAACCAATTTACCTTTTAGAAAATCAATAAATGGAGACCATATTCTAGCAAATAGTTCTGATTTGTCAATTAAGACAAGTCTAATTTGTTCCAAGTGTAAGGTCTCAGCCATTTCCGTAATCCACATTTTAATTTCAGGTTGTCCCTACTTTCTCCTCCCCTTCTCAGCTCTCCCTCAGCCCACTTGCTCCACCTCTTCCTTTCTTCTTCCCACCCCCCCCCCCCCCCCCCCCCCCCCACCCTCACATCACATCAGTCTGAAGAAGGGTTTCGACCCGAAACGTTGCCTATTTCCTTCGCTCCATAGATGCTGCCTCACCCGCTGAGTTTCTCCAGCATTTTTGTCGACCTTTGTGGGATAATGTTGGATGGCTCCCTGGATACGCAGACAGCAGAGTATTAAATGACAAGACAGATTGTGAATGAGCAGGAAGGATATGACTTGAACGCTACATTAATACATAAAATGTCAACTTACTGTCTTCCTGAATCCCTTCCCGTTTGAGGCGAGCTCTCACTGGACATCCAAAGTGGAAGGACCCTGCACCGATCTTCAATACCTCCCACAGATATACTCCAGCAGTCTGGTATGTGCCATTGGGCAGCATTCCCTTATGGACATCTCACTGTGCTGGAAGACCAGCAGGTTTTAGGCTGCCCAAAGAGCATCTTTCACTATATCGATGGTCTTCCCGTAGCACTGAATGCTCATCGCTGAGTGTATCCCAGAGAGCAGCTCATAAATCAGAGTCCTCTGTTACAAAACTGTTTGGTATGAACTATGACAAGGACGTTTGTACCTTTCTCAAGACCATCTGAGCAAATCCACATTTTGCACAGAGGTGGTAATTGTCTCCTCTCCATAGCAACCATACTGAGGGCAGCATGTATTGGGAGTAAAACTTTGACAGTACAGGGAGGGTGGCTGGGAGGTCCATCTCACCATCAGCCTACTGAGGTGATGGTGGTTGTTGGTGAGTTCTGGCAATGAGGCATTCCGCCAAACAATTTGGGCAGTCTGCACCCACAGGATCCATGGAGTTTTTGTCCCCTCGGATGTTCTGTGTTGACCACCGCTGATGGGCTTGTGATCAAAGGCATTGGTCTGGAAGACCTTTCCACTAAGAAAGGTGTGATAGTCTGGCAATGTCCATCTGACTGGCACGTTGCTCAGCAGTGGTGCCAGCCCCATCCTTCGCAACACCAGGACTTTGATCTTAAAGGTGTATAAAATCACGACAGGAATAGATCGGGTAGACACACAATCTCTTTCCCAGAGTACGAGAATCAAGAACCAGAGGCCACAGGTTTAAGATGAAGGGGAAAAGATTGAACGAGGCAGAGACTATTGCAACATTTAAGAAACAATTAAGACAGGTACATGGAGCAGGAGCCAGGAGCCTACAACAAGTACAGCAGCCCCAAGAGCGACTCACACCATATGAGCTAGATTTTACTGGTTATCAAGAAGGACGCTGTTCGCACAGTCCAATCTTTATTTGACCTGGTCTATCCCCTGCAGACAATTTTTGTTCCACATCTCTGCCCCTCCAAACCACAACCCAGCACCTGAAGGTAGTCAGACCAGTTGCTGAAGAGCATCTTGCTCGCCTCAGAAAAAACAGTCTGACTCAGACTGAAGTGGCCACAAACTGCTGGAGTAACTCAGTTCCTTCCTCTTAGCTATTAGGACTAAGGGAATCAAGGGATATGGGGGGAAAAGCCAGAATGGGGTACTAATTTTGGATGATCAGCAATGATCATATTGAATGGCGGTGCTGGCTCGAAGGGCCTACTCCTGCACCTATTTCTATGTTTACTATTTTGGGCTGAGGCAACCAACAGAGTAAACACTTGGACCACAGCGCCTCCTATTTCGCTTGGGCAGCTTACAACCCAGTGGTATGCATCTAAATACTGATCTTAACCAGAAACTCCAGAGATGCTGCCTCACCCACTGAGTTACTCCAGCTTTTTGTGTCTATCTGCGGAATGAATATATATATTTCTCTAACTCCAAGTCACCCTTGCATCCCTTCTCTCTCCGTCACTCTCCCAACCTAGTCGTTGTACTTAGTTTAGTTCTGCTTAAGTGATACAACGCAGAAACGCCCTTCGGCCCACTGAGTCCTGTTTAGTTTCAATGTTCTGTTGAGTTTCATTGTTCGTATAACTCATTTTCACCTAGGCCAAGCTAACAATGGCCTGTTTCCTTGATCACTGTTACCTTTTTTGCATATCTTTCATTCATTTGTTCTATATCTCTCGTTTATCTCTCCCTGACTCTGTCTGAAGAAGGACCTTGACCTGAAACGTCACCCATCCAAACGTTGCCTATTTCCTTTGCTCCTTAGATGCTACCGCACCTGCTGAGTTTCTCCAGCATTTTTGTCTATCTTCGTTTTTTCCAGCATCTGCAGTTCCTTCTTGAACACGTAACCCATCCTTCTCTCCAGAGATGCTGCCTGTCCCGCCAAGTTATAGCCCTGTCCCACGGTGCGAGTCCACCCACGAGTTAAAGAAAAATCAAACTCGTGGTTTTCTACGAGATTCCAAGTTTATGTTTACGAGTTTCAATGAGTTCCCACATGTATGTCTAAGTTTGTCGTTTACTTCTAATTTCTGCGATGTACCAACTTCCTCCCCCCGAGTTACTCTTGTGCCAACGACTACTGACGTGTGGAAAAATCATCACACGGGGACTAGAGTGCAAAAGAGCAGAGAGACCATCTCTGCTCATACTACCATTCAATATTGGGCGGTGTGCCATGGCTGGACAGTTTACTTTGAGGGACAGCCGGCAACAGTTACACCACTGCATGAGGAGAGCCCACATGCAGACAAATTCAGTAAATGTCATGTTCAGTTTAAATCCTGCTGACTGTTTGATTTAACTTTAAGTGAAGATTTATATTTTCATTTTAGTGTAAATAATTTCATTGCATCTGTCTGTTCTTGAAGCAGTGATTATCATGCATCTGCTTGTCTGATTGGTGTAGGTAGATCTCAAGACCATTGTGCATTGCATTGTCTGTTTTATTGCCAGAATTTAGGCTTGTGCTCCATTTCTCAGCTGAATGAGAGGAAATACTTCTTTGTGTTTTATTTGTTAATTGACATGTATGAGAAGCCCTTTTTTAAACCACTGTGTTGTTTGCTGTGGTACTCCTTTTCTCAAGATGTGCAAAAATGCGTTTTATTTATTGAACAAGATGAATAAAGACTCTGTTTCACATTATTTTCTGATCTACTTTCTTATTTTCTGATCTACTGAGGTTAAACTTTTTTACATTTAAAAAGCACAGCATATGAGGCACCCGAGTCCTTCACGCTCACAAATGATTGTGAGAATCAAGACGTGAATATATTGTATCACTTCCTCTATTTTGTGTTTTATGATGAAAGGAATATTACATTCAAGTCATGAGACTCCGCATTCAAACCATCTCTCATCGACAAAACATATCAACAATGGGATAGACTGGGGATTAGGAAAGTAGGGGATATGTATGAATTGGGCAAACTGTTATCATTTCATCATATACAATTAAAATTTAAACTGAAGGATAATCAACATTTAAAATATATACAGATATGTGACTTTATGAAGAAATATATACATAGATTTCAAACTATATTTTTAGACCCTTTAGAAGAAGCAATGAATATTAAGGCTGATTCACAAAAACTGATATCATACTTTTATAATATATTAAATAGAGAATTACCCTCAACAGAAGCACTAAGAGAAGATTGGGAACATGAGCTAATGATAAAGATCTCGAAGGATACATGGGAAAAGTATCTGATGAATACACATAATTGTTCTATTAATGCAAGACATAATCTAATTCAATTCAAATTATTACATAGACTATATTATTCAAAAACGAGGTTGAATAAATTTATCCAAACGTCTCTCCCAGATGCGATAAATGTTTGTTTCAAAACGCTAATATAACACGTTCATTTGTAGGATGTACAAAGTTGAATAAATTTTGGAGCGATATATTTGATATATTTACAAAGCTTTTCAAGTCCACAATAGAACCTACAACGGAATGGATTATATTTGGAATAATAATAGAAGATATCAATTTAAATAAAGACCAAAACGTTTTTTTTAATTATGGGTTAATAATTGGAAAGAAATTGATATTTAAATTTTGGAAAAATACAACCATACCAACTGTTAAAATGTGGATTAGGAATATGATGGACATAGCACGCCTTGAAGAAATGAGACTCCGACTAATAGATAAATACGACCAATTCTTAAGGAGTTGGTCTCCTTTCATCGACTTTTTGGAATCATGTGATGTAACGGTACCGTAAAGATTGCTGATTTCAGTTCATGCCGTGGATAGATCTACATCTCCGAATAAAGATTTGAAAAATGTCAATAATGCCTTACTTTTGATGAAATTCAGCGAGCAAACGCGATAATTCCCGATATTTTGGACCTTTAAATCTCCACGGCAAATATCCGCTGTTCACTTCCGCTGGATTGGCACCTTCAGCTCCCTCTTTAATTTACCTTAGTTTCTATCTTTTTTTTAAAACTGTAAATCTAGGTAGCTGTGCCTCACGGTCACCCCGACTGGCACAATAAATTGCAGATCAAAACCTGGCCGTTTTCTATGTTTTTAACGGGTGTGAAAGTGCGTGTTTTCCCATCCACTAACATGTACCGGATGTCTAGCATGTCTTCCACGAGATTTTCGGTCACGTGGGTGCGGATCTATGCTCCAGTGACCTTTCGTGAAATCACCCTATACACACTTCACGTTTTTCTAATCTCTACCATCTATTTTTCCTCTTTTTCCCCTTTCTATTGTTTTCTTTTTCTTGGCTTGCTTACTTCCTTCTCAAAACATAAAACTAAAGATTGTACATAGAATGGATTACGGTATGACATAGTTGGCACCAAAAATTAGGTTCCACTGTACTGTTTTGTACTGTATTAACTTCTAATAAAATAAACAAAAAAAAGTCATGAGATTTTGGAATGATATTAAAATGAAGACTTGCAGGCATCAATTTGATTTTGATAACAAATAACTCTCTTTTATTGTGCACAGAAGTAACCAAACAGTGAGAATCAAACAGATTCGTAAAAATCTTTTCAACACTATAAGCCATTAGAAAATGTGGGAGTATCCAAAAAACAACATAAACATACAGATAAGAATCTACATCAGCTGCCGAGTTAAGAATACCCTCGAGTTATGGCTCGTTTTCACGGGGCGACTTGACGCAAGATGTAGCCAGAGTGGAGTGGTCGTGGTCTAGCACGATATCACACGATATAACGGGGGTAGAGTAAAGAGTTCCCACGGTACTCGGCAATTCTGTCATTTGTGCGAGTGACTTGTCCGTCTCCCGATCTTTCCCGAATCAACATCGTGGACTGTAGTGTAGTTAATCACGTGGCACAAATGATGTTACTTTGTTGTCACACACTCTATTCGTTTTTTTCACCCGAGCTCTTTAATGAGCTGAAGAATAATCTGTGTTTTTTTAGACAAATGTTGTTTGGTGTGATGCACCTTCTCTCAATATGTGCAAGAAGTCGTCTTTTTATTTTGTCAAATATGAATAAAGACTGTATCTCACATTGACCGTGATTATTGTGTTATTTTATGATCTACTGAGAGGTGAAACTTTCAGTCTGAAGAAACTTTCAGCCCGAAACGCCACCCGTTCCTTCTCTCCAGAGATGCTGCCTGTCCCGCTGAGTTGCTCCAAGCAACTGGTGTCTATCTTCAAAGGACTGACCAGGACTGCCTCTCTCTCTCTCTCTCTCTCTCTCTCTCTCCCTCTCTCTCTCTCACACAGGCATGAATGGATGAACTCCGCGGGCCAGGCAGCATCTACGGAGAGAAATGGACAGACGACCCATTCTTCAGGCTGCCTTATGTCTCTCCCCCCCCCCCTCACCCCAACTCCCACCTACACACACGAATGCTGGAGAAACTCAGCGGGTGCAGCGGGGCCGAAACGGTGTCTATTTCCTTCGTTCCATAGATGCTGCTGCACCCGCGGACTTCCTGCAGCACTCGCGTGGTGAGTGTGGGAGTTGCGGGGGGGGGGGGGGGGGGGGGGAATCTTACCTGCCTGTTTCAGTGACAGACACCCGCCACCAGTAAATGAAGACACCCCCATCTGTCTCCCCCTCCTCTCCCTCGACTCCCCCACCTTTCCCTCCCAACTCCAGTCCCGTCCCGACCCCCTGGGAAACTGAAGGTTTCCCGCTGTAATTAAAGAATTCCCACGGTAGACTGTAAAACTGGGACCCTGGTTCTGGACTCACCCAACATCGGGAACATTCTTCCTCCATCTAGCCTGTTCAATCCCGTAGATACGATTAGACAGGTATCTAGTTATTTAATTCATTTAATGATTTCTATCGCCCAGCCTCTCATCTTTCAATCGGGTTCGGCCAGGAAGGAACTGCAGATGCTGGATTAAAACGAAGATAGACACAACATGTAGCTCAGCGGGACAAGCAGCATATCAGAAGGGTCTCGACCCGAAATGTCACACATTCCTTCTCCCCAAAGATGCTGCCTGCCGTCGAACTCATTATCTTTAAACCGGCATCTGCTGTTCCTTCCGACACATACACAAGAAATAAGCAACGAAGGAAATAGGCCGAAACGTTGCCTATTTCCTTCGTTCCATAGATGCTGCTGCACCCGCTGAGTTTCTCTAGCATTTGTGTGTGTGGGTGGGAGTTGGGGTGGTAGAGAGATAAGGCAGCCTGAGGAAAGGCTCGCCTGTCAATTTCCCTCCGTAGATGCTGCCTGGCCCGCGGAGTTCCTCCAGTTAGAAACTGCTTTCAGACAAAAAGAGACACACTGACATTAATGAAATGCTTAGCTAGTTTTATTAGATTTGTATGTAAATAGCAAACTGGCTGGATTCACTCTATCCAACTTCCGGGTTCACCGTTGGCAGGAGTTCCCACGGTGACCGCAAGAGTTACTACGGATATCGCACGGGACACTTCGTTCATAAAATGTTGCAATGCTCAACCACAAGTGCACAAGACACTCTTGGACAAATTCAAACATGTTTGAATTTTCTCCCGAGTACCCAAGGTACACGATTACCTGCCGTTAGCGCCACGGTGGTCCACGAATGCCGTATTGTTACCGCACGAGGTTCCCACGATGTCAAACTCTGGTTACCTCTTGCGTCAAGTCGCACCGTGAAAAGGGGGTTTTAATACGTAAACTCACGGGCTACTACTATTACTACTAAAAGTATCACATTTTTTCCTTCAAGAGTATATTTGACTCGTGGAAATCTTTCAACATGTTGAACTTTTTTCACGAGTTAACACGTTTCCTTGAGTACCTGCCGTTAGCGTTACGAGTCACTAAGTTACGTCCACGAGCTCCGACGTTCCCGCTACGTTCATTCTACGTGATTACCACGAGTTTGATTTGTTTTTAACTCGGGATCACTCGTGGGTGGACTCGCACCGTGGGTCAGGCAGGGGTCCAGCTTTCTTTCGGTATGAATATATTAATTTCTCTAACTTCTAGTACCTCTCCCCACTGCCCCCTTGCCCCCTTGCCTCCTTGCCCCCTCGCCACCCTCTCTCCCCTCCAAGAATCATAGAAGGTTCTAGTACTCTTGCTCACGTACCTTAGCTCCAGCCTCTGGTCACACAGCCCGTTGACATGATGGATGAGCCGCGCCGCTCAGCGCGGTGACGCAGTGACGCAGTGCCGGGGGCGGGGAGCAGACACGTGACGGGGCAGTATATAAACGGGGTTGGCGGCGGCGTGCGGCTCTCGGCGGCTCCAGTCAGTCAGCAGCAACAGCAAGATGGACAACTTCGAGCTAGACAGCGCGCTGGAGGACGCCTCGCTACCGTCGCGCACCTTCCTCTTCGGTGAGAGTCGGGCCCGAGTGCGGCGGGGTTGGGATGGGCGAGGGAGGCAGGCGGGAGGGAGGGGGAGCTGCGCTCCGGCAGCTGCCATGCCATGCGGCCCACGTGTTACGGCCTCAAGCGGGCGGGAGCTCCTCCCCACACCGGGGCTGCGAGTCGGCCTGTACCCGGCCCCACACCGGGGCTGCGAGTCGGCCTGTTCCCCGTCCCCACACCGGGGCTGCGAGTCGGCCTGTACCCGGCCCCACACCGGGGCTGCGAGTCGGCATGTACCCGGCCCCACACCGGGGCTGCGAGTCGGCCTGTTCCCCATCCCCACACCGGGGCTGCGGCGTGGTAGTGGTTGAGGTGCGGAGGAGCGGAATGGTATCTGGGCCTGGTCGCCGACCCCACACCGGCCTGGTGGCGGCGGGGGGATGGGTACCTGGGCCCGGGACTGCGCTGCGGCCTGGTCCCCCGCCCCCACATCGGGGGCGCGAGTCGGCCTGGTCCCCGTCCCCACATCGGGGGCTGCGAGTCTGCCTGGTCCCCGGCCCCCACATCGGGGGCTGCGAGTCGGCTGGTCCCCGGCCCCACATCGGGGGCTACGCAGCGGCCTGGTCCCCGCCCCCACATCGGGGGCTACGCAGCGGCCTGGTCCCCGCCCCCACATCGGGGGCTACGCAGCGGCCTGGTCCCCGCCCCCACACCAGGGGCCACGTGTGGCGGCCGCCGTGCCTGCTGGCGGCCACGTGTGCGGTGCTGCCGACTCAGTTCTCTCTCTCTCCGGCAGGCTGCGAGCTGAAGTTGAGTCAGAAGGAGTTCAAGATGGATGTGGCCGACGACAGCGCAGAACATCAGCTTTCCCTGAGGACGGTAGGTGGCCGCTGCCGGCTCACATTTGTTGTGCAGAAGTATGCATCAAAAACGCACAGACTCCGCAAATGGACCACACTATAACTTGTCCACGACCAACGCATAGATTACTCATTAATCCTCATAAAAAGCTATTAGTGCAAGAAAAATTATTCCACGGTAGTGCAATAGTTATTTCTCTAGTTTAATTTAGTTCCCTAGTTTAATTTAGAGATACAGCGTGGAAATGGGCCCTTCAGCCCACCGACATTTCTGCTCTGACCAACGATCCCTGCGCATTAACACTCTCCTACACCCACTAGGGCTAATTTCTACATTTACCAAGCCAATTAGCCTACAAACATGTATGTCTTTGGAGTGCGGGAGGGAACCAAAGATCTCTGAGAAAACCCAGGGGGAAAACGTACAAACTGTACAGACAGCGCCCGTGGTCAGAATTGAACCCAGGTCTCTGGTGGTGCATTCGCTGTAAGGCAGCAACTCTACTGCTGTGCCGCTGCGAACGCCCAGTTGGTCCTATTGCTAACATTTAGCTTCGTGTTACAATCTAAACAGGTCCTTCGGCTCACCGAGTCTTTGTGGACCAGCGATTTAGATAATTGGCTTGTGTAAATTCTCCCTAAAGTGTAGGATACAACTAGTGTACTCTGGTGGTCCTGGACCATGCTGTATCACCAAACGTAAGATGATGCCTGACCACCTGAGTTACTTCAGCAATTTATTTTTGCTAAACCAGAGTCTTCAACCTTTCCGCTGTTCTATACTGTGCTTCAGTTATAAACCTTCCTCACTATCAACAAGTGCTTTGTATCATCTGCATACATCCTGCAATCATGTTTGTATATTACAAAGGTCCCATTACTGGTCCTCGTGGTACATAAAAAAATCACAGCCTTTCAATCGGATTGTGCATCCATCCCTCCACCATCCTTGACTCCCACTGTTAAGTGGGACCCAGCTGCTTGGAGCCCATGAGCCTACTGTGCAGGACCTAGTGAAAAGTCCATGTAGAACAACATCTCCCCCTCGCTCACTTTGTCAATATTCTTAGTTACAACATCAAATTTGAGATGAGTTTCCCATAACTAAAGCCATGCTGATGAAACAGTCCACTTTCCAAGTGAAGACAAATCCTGACCCTTAGCTTACACCAACACAACGCTTGCATATCCCAATTGGCCTTGAATAAAGTTATCTTCCAATACTTCACCCATAGCTGGCAAATATGGAAAAGTGTTTGAGGCTCTTGCCGTTTAGTTTAGAGATACAGCGCTGAAACAGGCCCATCGAGTCCGCGCCGACCAGCGACCCCCACACACCGACACTGTCCTACAAACACTATGTTAGTAAATGTATTGGCCAAGTATTCACATACAAGGAATTTGCCTTGGTGCTCCGCCCACAAGTAACAACATGACACACAGTGACAGTTACAAATGACTCAGAAAACACTAAATATTAATAATAATAAAACATTAATGATAAAACACCATTGATCAAGCATGTGAACCAACAAAATACTAGGGACAATTTACACTTATACCAAGCCAATTAACCCACAAACCTGCACGTCTTTGGAGTGTGGGAGGAAACCGGAGCACCCGGAGAAAACCCACACAGGTCACGGGGAGAACGCACAAACTCCGCACAGGCAGCACCCATAGTCAGAATTGAACCTGGGTCTCTGGCGCTGTGAGGCAGCAACTCTACCCGCTGCGCCACCGTGCCGACTTAGATTGAGAGAGAACAGGCAGCAGGAATAACTGCAGAGACCAGAGTGTGGGACAGGTTAATGGCAGCAATTAGTTAGCTGGCTAGAATTATGTGTAATCGCTGGCTGACTGAGTGTCGTGCTTTGGCAAGAGGACCTTTCAATTAGTCCTTCCCTCTTAGCCTTGACACAATCACTTGGGTGTTAATAAGCTCACAACCTCTCCCTGCCACCCTGCACTTCAGGCCGTGAAGCTGGCCAAGCTGAGAGTAGTGCCTCACCCGCTGAGCTTCTCCAGCATTTTTGTCTACCTCCAGATTCAGGGACAGTTTCTTCTTTTGCCATAGCAGGCTGGGGTATCTTATCAGGCTTTGAGGATTTATCTACCTTTGTACATGAGACATTGTGACTTCAATGAACATACTACTCCAATTACAAAAGCATCCCTCCATCACTACCCGTTTACCTCCCATTACCGAGCCACGCCAATTTTGTGACCCGTAACTCTCCCTTGATGCATAGATGAGAATAATTCATATTGGATATTGCCCAAACTCCTGGCTCCATGTACAGATTGGTGCTTAATGGGACCTACTCTTTCTGATGCCGCTTTTATTTGTAAATGCAATGGGTCTCTAGTCTTCAGCAATATTTGTAAGAATGAACTGCAGGTGCTGGTTCAGCAATATTTACTTTCTTTTGCTCTTTTGATTTTATTTTCAAGTACACTCTTACACTATACCTCATGGGGTTACTGTATTCAGTTGCCTGTATCCGACACGCTACATCCTATGAAACCTGGGAGTCCTTAATCGTGCTATCCTTGCCTTTCACTCTTGTAGAACAGTAGCCCTGAACTTTTTCAATTGTGTTTGAGAATGGATTTCTCATTTGATTTTACAGGTTTGTCTTGGTGCTGATGCAAGTGATGATCTGCACTTGGTAGAAGCTGAAGGGTTGAATTTTGAAGGCAAGAACACAAAGATCACATTGGCTGCTTTGAAGTTATCTGTGCAGCCAACAGTAAGTATAAATATAAATGGCATAGGAGTGTAAATAACATCTGGAAGAAACTTTTGAATGCTTTTTTGGGGCTATGATAAGCATGTAAGAAATAGAAGTTGGGGTGGGCTATTTGACCATCATGCCTTCTGGTCTCTTACTGCAAAGCCACTTCCCTGTTTTAAGCTTTCCTTCTCTTTAAAAATAAATATTTTGTTTAATGACAAAGCCTCCAGGGTTTTTTGGGCGACAAATGGGTGATTTAAAAAAAAAATTGTCCTGATTGGCTGACCTGTACTTTTAAGAACTAGGAGCAGGCGTAGGCCTTCCAGATCTCTTGGCCAATGTTACCCAACACCAAAATCACTTCTGAACCATTTTCCTGCTTGATACCATAACCCTTGGGATTGATGTCTCAACGGTCCTTGAGTACAGAACCTAAAGGCAAACCTCCCTTTGAGTGAATCCTGCCATCTAGAACAGGGATGAGGAAACACTTTTTCTCGTAGAGTTATGAGTCTGTGGAATTCTCTGCCTCAGAGGGAGGTGGAGGCTGGTTCTCTGGATACTTTCAAGAGAGAGCTAGATGGGGCTCTTAAAGATAGCTGAGTCGGGGGCTATGGGGAAAAGGCAGGAACGGGTTGATGATTGTGGCTGATCAGCCATGATCACATTGAATGGCGGTGCTGGCTCGAAGGGCTAAATGGCCTACTCCTGCACCTATTGTTTAAGGATAAGAGGGAAGTCTTTTAGGACCGAGATGAGAAAATCATTTTTTACACAGAGTGGTGAATCTGTGGAATTATCTGCCACAGAAGGTAGTTGAGTCCAGTTCATTGGCTATATTTAAGAGGGAGTTAGATGTGGCCCTTGTGGCTAAAGGGATCAGGGGGTATGGAGAGAAGGCAGGTATGGGATACTGAGTTGGGTGATCAGCCATGATCATATTGAATGGCAGTGCAGGCTCGAAAGGCCGAATGGCCTACTCCTGCACCTATTTTCTATGTTTCTATTGTCTAATCTATTCCTTATTCTGAAACTTGCTGAGACAGGCATCAATGGTGACAGGAAGTACATTCCACACATTTAGCTTGTTGAGCTCTAAGAATTTTGTTTTGATGAGACCTCATCTTGTACTTTAGAGAACTCCAGTACTGTCTGCTTTCCTCCCCTCAATGACACTTCATCACAAACATCACTTTGAACTTGATGCATAGTATTGTGAGTATTTGATAGAACTAACATCTATGCAATTTCCCAATTAATTTTTCCAGGGCACTACCAACATCACTCTGGATTAAAATCCTCTAGCTATGAAGGCTGACATACTATCAATTTTCTAATTGCTAGCTAAACATTAATAGTGTATGTGGTGCTCAGGCCCTCTTGCGGATGAGATTGAACTTTTTTTTGGCCTCCCATCACAGTGAGGAATGTGGAGGAGTCACTGTGGTGGATGTTTATGTTAGAATGTATTTTGTGTGTTCCGTTGCTTTTTATTTGTACGACTGACTTGACAAATTAAATTCCTCGTATGTTGCAAAACGTACTAGGCTAATAAAGTGTCATTGTATTGTTGTAAATGAAATCTTGTACACTTTCATAAACCATATTGCCACCTACCTCTTTCTACGAATAAACTTAGATATTTACAGTTGATTGCCTTTTTGAAGTTATGAACGGCTAGAATGTGTTTCCTCTGCCACTCCATTGTCACCCTACTGAATCTAATGTTAGTATCAAGTCTTGTCCTTTCAAATTAAAGGCTTGACGGGCTTGAGAATAGCTCCTGTAACAAAACAAATAAGAGAAAATATGGGTCTCCTACCATGACAATTTTGACAAACGCACATTGTTCGTAAAATTGTTTCGTAAAGTTTGTAATGTTTCTAACAGGCTAATGCCACTGCTGGAAAGATAATTGACTCAAATGTTTTTATTTGTGTAAAGGTTAGCTTGGGAGGATTTGAAATTGAGCCACCTGTGACATTCAGACTGAAATCTGGAACTGGTCCTGTGTACATCAGTGGACAACATCTTATAGGTGAGTGGGCTAAATCATCTGCACAGTGGCATTGTGATGAAAAGATTGTGGGTGGAAGTGCAATCACCCACATTGAGTTGGTATGGAAGTTGGTGGTTTGCTCATCAAATCAAGTAAGCCCTCAAGTGAATTGGTATATCAAATCTGAGGTGCTTTACTGGGATCAGTGTGAGTGGAATATTAATTAGTATGGCAATGTTTCACACACAGAACATTTTTTGTTTCTGGATTGGATTGCATGTTATTGATTTGTACATGGAAGTCACGTGCGGAGAAAACAAAAAATTCATTCAACCTTTTCCCATTGCCACATGGGAATAAATTATTTGCATCTTTCAGCTGATTTTGAATCTGAGGAAGAGGATGATAGCGTGTTGGACAATGCTGTAGCCAAGCAGGCAGTAAAACGAGGAGCTCCAGGGGTATCAAAAATGATGCAGGTAAGAATGCTAAGTTTGTGTTCAAAACTAATTTTCTGATTGCTTACTAGATTTGGCAGACTTCTGTGTATGCACCACCTAAATAAACATACCGTTATATGAAGCACACGAGACATGGTAGGATTATTGGTGCCCAGTCACCGTTGCAATTCTATCAGTCGATACGTCAGTGTAACGCTTAATTTTTTTTTTTTTGCTTGACAGAAAAAAATGAAGATGGAGGTTGAGGATGACGATGATGAGTGAGTCTTCATAATTTCTAGCATCAGTGAGAATATTTTTGCATGCAAAATGTATTGGATCAACAATTTGGTCTCTGGTGGAAAGAAATTTATTGTGGTCTGTTAATGTGATAGAGTTGGTGTTATAGAGTGATTCAGTGTGGAAATCGGCACTTTGGCCCAACATGCCCACAGCGGCCAACAATGTCCCAGCTACACCAGTTCTACTTGCCTGCGCTTGGTCCATATCCTTCCAAACCTGTCCTATCCATTTACCTGTCTATCTATTTCTTAAAGGATGGAATAGTCCCAGCCTCAACTACCTCCTCTGGCTTGTTCCATACGCCCAACACCCTTTGGGTGAAAAAGTTACCCCTTGGATTCTGATTAAACCTTTTCCACTTCACCTTGAACCTATGTCCTCTGATCCTCGATTCCCCTATTGTGGGCAAGAAACTGAGTATCTACCGGCTCTATTCCTCTCATGATTTTGTACACCTCTCTAAGATCACCCCTCATCTTCCTGCGCTCCAAGAAATAGAGACCCAGCCTACTCAACCTCTCCCTATAGCTCACACGCTTTAGTCCTGGCAACATCCTCGTAAGTATTCTCTGACAATATCTTTTGTCTATCGATTTTCATGCTTGACCATATCTTTCCTATAACATGGTGCCCAGAGCTGAACATAATATTCTAAATGCATTCTCACCAATGTCTTATCCAACTGCAGCATCGATCCAAATTCTGCTGCAATCTTTCACAACCATCTTCTCTACCTGCAAAACCACTCATTTTTGTATCATCAGCAAACTTGCTAATCTTGCCCTGTATGTTCTCATCCAAATCATCTACCATTCCTCCGCCTACCTGGATGACAAACAGTAACAGGCCCAGCACCGAACCCTGAGGCACACCACTAGTCACAGGCCTCCAGTCCGAGGAGCAACCTTCCACCATCACCCTCTGCTTCCTTCCATGGAGCCAATTTGCTATCCATTCAGTTATCTCTCCCAACCTTCCAGAGCAGCCTGCCATGCGAAACCTTATCGAATGCCTTGCTGAAATCCATGTACACAACATCTACAGCTCTGTCCTCATCAATCTTTTTGGTCACTTCTTCAAAAAAATCAGTCAGATTTGTGAGATACGGCCTCCCACGTACCAAACCATGCTGACCATCCCCAATCAGCCCTTGCCCACCCAAATGCCTGTATAACCTATCACTCAGAATGCTCTAGTAACGTTCCAACTACAGATGTAAAGCTCACCGGCCTATAGTTCCAAGCATTTTTCCCACCCTCCAGTCTTTCGGCCCCTCTCCTGTATTTAAGGACGACTCGTAAATTTCAACCAGGGCTCCCGCAATTTTCTCTCTAGTTTCCCCGCAATGTCCTCGGATATATCTGATCAGGCCCTGGAGATTTGTTTACCTTCATGTTGGTCTAATAAAATACAGATAATCAAGTTGGGGAATTGACAATATTAAAACATGAGAATCTATGCATGCCAAAATATGGGCAGTTGACTCTGAAACAAATTCTTTCAGTGAGGAGGATGATGATGATGAAGATGATGAAGACGATGATGATGAGGAGGAGGAGGAGGAAGAGGTGGCAGTAGTGACTCCTTCAAAAAAGGTAAAAAATGTGCTGACAGCCAGTCCTAGAGGCTCCTTTCTAGAACATGCAATTTGATCCACGGTACTGAGACCACAGTGAAATACAGAGCAGCCAGTAATTGGGCAAATAGAAAGCATTGGGCAACATTTGATCAGTAAAAATAACCATTTTGTGTCGCTTTGACAAATTTCCAACTTTCAAGCACCTTGTTCCACTGTGGTTGATTTCCAAGCAAAAATGAGGTGTAGCTAAACGTTTTTGTGTTTTTAAATTGTAAGCTTAAATGTTAACTTAACATTTCCCAATCAAGTTGCTTTCAATTGCGCTCTGTTTCTCCAGAAAACTCCACTTAAAGGTACCCCTGGACCGAAAGGGGCAGGACCCAAGGGGGCTTCCAACCAAAATGGCAAGACGCCTACCAAATCCACACCAGCTAAGCAGCAATCAAAAGTTAGTGTTCATCTGCAATAATTTGAATGGAGCTTTAGCAGACTGGGTTCCTGCCAGCTGCTTGATTCCAAGCAGGTGGTATTAAAAAATCTTTGGAACCACGGTAGTTATTCTTGTTTTGATATGCCTGTCTTGTACATTATAAGTTCAAAAGTGATAGGAGCAGAACTAGGCCATTTTGCCCATCATGCCTCCTCTGCCGTTCAATCATGACTGGTCTAGAACTCCCTCCTAACCTCATTATCCTGCTTTCGCCCCAAAATCCCTGGCACCATACTGATCAATAATCTATTTCTGTCTTAAACAAATATCCATAGACTTAGCCTCCACATCCTTCTATGACAATGAATTCCCCCACAGATTCACCACCGTCTGATGAAATAAATTCCTCGTCTCCTTCCTAAAGGAATGCCGTTTAATTCTGAGGCTATGTCCTGGATTCTCCCCCCCCCCCCCCCCCCCCCCCCCAAATGTTTTGAGAGGTGGGGGACAATTCCCCCCCCGTGTTTTGTGACCTGAGTGCTGCAGCCAGTCCCCGGTCAGCTCGCCTGTCCTGGGACTGGCTGTTGCGGTAGGCTGCCACCAGGTCACCTGCGTGTCCTGGGACTGGCTGCAGTTCCCAGGTCGCTAAAATTATTGAAAAAAAATGCGCCTGGAGGCCGAATGATTTTGGGTTACGGGCGGAATCCGGCCCGTGGGCCACAGGTTGCCGACCCCCTGTCCTAGGTGTGAGGCCTCCCCCCACACCCCATGGTTTAAAAGCGATTTCCACCCACATCCACTCTATCCAAGCCTTTTGCTATTCAGTAAGTTTCAATGAGCTTCCCTCAACCATCTAAACTCCAGCGAGTGCAGGCCCAGTGATGACAAACGCTCATCATATGTTAATCCACTCATGGTGGATGTTTCTTGATTGGCACTTCAGGCAAATGAATAGTTTTGCCGTCCAGGTGCGTTGTTAAATTGGGATTTGCCCACTGCACAGATCACTGCTCATTGGCCTGTGCTGTTGAAGGTAAATGTTTAAATTGTAACTATTTGCAGAGCATTTGTTGTAGACAGTAGTTCATTGCTGTGCAATACAGTTGCGAATATGCCGGTGGAGTATATGAATGGGTGTATTTAATCTTGTTTTTCTCCGCAGGCTCCAGAATCAGCAAAGAAATCCGGCAGTAAGCCTCAGACGCCCAAGACTCCAAGAGTTTCCTTGTCTGTTGAAGACATAAAGGCTAAATTGAAGACTTCAGTAGAGCGAGTGAGTTCATTTGGAATAACCATTGGAACCTGTTTACCACAGCATGTATTAGCTGTCAGATTCTGCCTGAGACATCCTTTGAGTTACTAGTCAGTTAGCATAGGCTTATAAATGTTACTGCTTGAGACTTTGTACAGTAATGTTTAGAACTGGGATGGTAGCCCTAAGCCAAGTATTGCATGCTCGAACCAGGATGCACAGAATGGTGAGTTGGGTAGCAAAAGCACTTGGGGTTACTTTTACTTTTGTGCCCAATCAGATAATACATGTTGTGTATAAACTCATTTGGCACAACTTAAAAATGAAGAATCTCATGGTTTGAATGTATAGATGTTAAAATATGGATAAAATATTTAACAATTGAAGTTTGGTTGTGCTTTTCATATTGCATAGCCTGAGTGGGCTGATTTTAATTTGGCATGTGACCGGTTACTGAAGCTTGGTATAGAAGCAAATTTTACTGCTGTAATACTACCTGGAGCCAACACAGGTTCTGGAAAATTTGGAGAATTTTGATATTTAATGGGAATCTTTCCATTGTAGATACTTGCAGAAATCAGGATGAAAGGTTTGTGCAATCGATTACATAGCTTAAAATCTAAGTTCCTACAGAAATAGGAGTGGGATTGTGTTTTTGAATCAACACTGTTCTAGAATTATGATTATGATTTGCTGTCTCAACAGGGTTCCGGACTGCCTAAACTGGAGGCAAAGTTCTCCAACTATATTAAACACGGTTTCAGAATAGATGACCCAGAGGTGAGGATTTATAATTTGTCAGTACAATAAACCCTCAATACAATGGGGGAGAATGGTATCCGTTATTGTTGGTTGTTCACTATAACAGAGTATGGAATTATCAAAGTAGGAGGAACCAACAACTGCAGACACTGGTTAATACTCAAGGACACGCTGGAGTAACAGTGGGTCGGGCAGCTTCTCTGGTAAACATGGATAGGTGGCCTTTCAGGTTGGGGCCCTACTTCAGACTCGTGGTCTACAGCATGGCATGGAATCCAAGTGGGTTGATGATTCTGGTCTGCTGGCAGGCGTGAGGATAGGTGGAGTCATTGGTCGTGATGTGAGGGCAGCCAGAGTAAAGGCAAGGGTTGGCAGGTGCAGCCAAGGAAGCTGTTTGGTGGAGAATGTTGTAGGTCTGGCCTGGAAACAGCTGGGGGGGCAGTGAGTGTATTTTTAATCTCTCCACGTCATTGTCTATATCTCTTGTTGCCCTCCTCCCATACCAGTCTGAAGGGTCTCAACCCGAAACAGCACCCATTCCTTCTCTCCTGATATGCTGTCTGTCCTGCTGAGTTACTTCAGCTTTTTGTGTCTGTTATCCTAAATCTTTTCCTTTTGACGAGTATTTTTAATCTTTTGGGTTTTTTGGCAAGCTCGCGACATAATGGCCAGACCATGCTTGGGGCAGGAAGTAGATACAGGTGTCTGCTACAGAATGAGAACTGATGCAGATAAAAATGAAATACCTGGTTCTGGACATCTGGGAGGGTTGCAATGTTCCAGTTTTGACACATGTTAGGACTGTGGACAAGGGATGAGGATACATGAGCCAGATTCCACATTTAAAAGTATTACTGCAAATATTTGGATGCCACTTAAAGCCATGTACAAAGCATGCGGCTCAAAGATTGGTCTGAGATGGGCTTCCCTTTGTTGAGGTGGTAGTGCCATTGGAAAGGAGAGCAATTCTGGTTAGATGAGATTGGTTTTAGTCCAATTCATTTCAATAACCAAAATGTAATTATGGTTGAACTTCAGGGTGGCGCAGAGTTGCTGCTGCCTTACCGGACCAGAGACCCTGGTTTAATCCCGACTACCCTGTACAGAGTTTGTATGTTCTCCCTGTGACCTTGGGGATTTTCTCTGGGTGCTCCGGCCTCCTCCCACATTCCAAAGACGTGCAGACTTGTTGGTGCTTGGTTCTTGTGTACTAAAGCAAACTAGTTAAGGTTGTTGAATAATCTGAGAAGTAATGTGAAGAGAGTCGGGCATGATGTTCTTCTGTTTAAATCGGAATTCTGATTTTTGTTCTTTTCCTAAGAATGAATCAGATTTTTCACGTTTTTGTGTCCGATTTTGACACCGTTTAGTTGGCAAGATTGTAAAATAAAAGAGTGAGGTAAGGAGATTCAGTGGGGTTACCGTTCTGGAGGCAGGCAAGCTTGTGATTCACGATGGAGGTCAGCCAACAGCGGGGCGGGGGGGCACACGCGGGAGGCCGTGGGCTGAGGGAACACAGTAACGCTCTTTGGCTGCTGTTGAGATCAGCCCGGCGGCACGGTGCCCGTTTGTCTGGAGCGCAAGCGGATGAGACGCGGGGGCACGAACGGGAGCATGGGCTCAGGGTGACCGGGACGCCCGGACAGCTAAGACGGGGGTGATGACTGCGGGGCATTGATCCCCTCCCCCTCTTGCGGGAAAAATAAATAAATTAGCCCGACAGTGTTTTGTGTTTCCCATATGGAGCTGCGACTGGTAGCTGTGGGAATGGTGCTGCCGATGATAGAGGGGGTTAGAGAGATACGGGGCCCTACCACAGCGACTACCCCCTCCCCTTTCTGGTGATTTTCTGTTTAGATTGGGGAATTTTTGTTTTCATTGTTGGCAGAGGTTTTTAGTTTTCTACCTTGGCGTTGTAGATGTGACATCAGTGTATTGGCAGTTAACTGCCTTGCAGTATTGTGCATAATTATGCCTTGAGATGGTACCTTTCTAAGGTGATGTGTAGGTTTTACGTTTGTTCTTTTAGCATCTCTACAAATAGCTTATTTAGAAATTCAGGTAACATCTTTTGGAAAGATTATTTTAGCTGTATGAAGTCAATTATTTATTGAAATATTTATCTTTTGGGGGTTATTTTACTGGTTGTGTATTAGAACAATTCTAAGCTTCCTTTATGTAAACAGCCAGCAGAAAGATAGGAATTACTTTCAATTTATTGAAAATGCTGGAGCCCTTTGAATTCCCTGGGCTCTAAGACCTCCGGCCAATACTTCCTGTGTTTTTTCTGGAGTTGATTATCGTGCCTGCATTGTATGATGTGACCTTTTTTGTCTTTGTAGATCATCAAGGAACTTTGGGCGTGGAGACAAAATGCGAATGTGAAATAAACAACTGCCAATAGCGAGCAGTTTTCAACATTTCAGTAAAAATTTATATTCTGTTTGTGCATCTGTTTCATGTCAATAAATAAATGATTCTTTTACAACAACATCTGATTGGACTAGAATGCTTTCACTTTTTTGTAAGCCAGTGTGCCCTGGATGAATGGGGCTTAGCGGTTTGTGGAAAGTTGAAAAGCCTTGATTGTCTTGGAGCAAATGTCCATAAGGTTGTGCTGTAAATTGAGCTGGGGTTGGCATAATTGTAATTGGCTTAAAAACCCATTTCCATCATATATGACTACTCAAGGCAGATATATAACCCCCCCCCCCCCCCCCCCCTCATTTATCTTGGTTAATCCTGGCCCTTGACAGACCTTGTAGAGGTGAGTTACGCAGAGCTGCCAAGTAGTTTGATGCGGATTTTCCGTATTTTGTACAGAAATGAGATAAGAATACGGATTTGCTTTGTAAAATGCCTGACTACCTGTTTCATCGTGCTGCTTAAAAAATGCAAGGATATAAAAAGTCATACTGTAACTAAAAATTATAGCAGATCTATTAGTATTTTAAATTTCAAGATTTGGATGATTATTTTTGTATGCTTTGATCTGCCTGTCCCGCTACAGGTTTAAACAGCGCTGTCAGTTTAGCGCTATGGGTTCTAATTATAGCTGTGGGTCACAGACTGTTCGGGGAGGGAAAGGGTAAGAGGGGGAAAGAAAGGAAGGAGCGAGGGAGGCTTCTACATCATCGTCTGGTGCTAAAAGCAGGAAGCAGCCGTTCAAACAGAAGTACAGGTGCACAACCTTTTATCCGAACGCCTTGGGACCAGACACTTGTCGGATTTCGGACATTTTCGGATTTCCGAATGGAAGATTTTTAGCGTAGATTAGGTAGGTAGCGCGGGCGGCTTGAAAAGTCTGGAGCGACTGCCTCCTCCCCGGAGACCTGTAAATCATTGCATACATGTTAGTCAGTTAGTTTGGAGGAATTTTATGTGGTGGTGGTGGGGTGGGTGGGTGAAGGGGGAAACTTTAATTCTTAGTCCCCTACCTGGTCGGCGACTCCCAACATCGCGGAGCTGGGGGCTCCGTCCGTCCGGCCGCGGGTGGCGCCGGTTGTAGCTCCGACCCCGGCAACTCTACCCCTGGCTGCGAGGCGCTCCCAAATCCAGCGCCGCCCGCGGCCCCAGCTCCGCGAATGTTGGGAGAAGGCGGCCTCCGCGCCCTGGAGCTTACCGCACAGCGACCCGGTAAGGCATTGCCCGCTTACCGCTGGTATCCCAGCGCTGCGACGCCGCCGACTCCCAACATTTGCGGAGCTGGGGTGGGGGCGTCCGGCCGCGGGCGGCGCTGGATTTGGAGCGCCTCACAGCCAGGGGTAGAGTTGCCGGGGTCAGAGCTACAACCGGCGCCGCCCGCAGCCCCAGCTGGGAGTTGGTGGCCACAGCGCTGCGGAGCTTACTGCACGGCGACCCGGTAAGGCATTGACCGCTCCCCATCTCTCCGACCAGGTAGGGGACTAAGAATTAAAGTTTACCCCTTCAACCCCCCCTTCACATAAAAGCCCTCCAAACTAACTGACTAACATTTAAGCAATGACTTACAGATGTTTAAGTGTCTCCCCGGTCTCCGGGGAGGAGGCAGCCGCTACAGTAGTACAGACCTGGGTTGACCGTGGGTCGTTTCGGGTCAAGTTTGGCGCCAAACGCGAGCTTTGGTGTGCAGACGACATCCTGGAAAAAATGGCCGGTTTTCGGAGTTTTTCGGTTTCCGGAACTCCAGATAAAAAGTTGTGCACCTGTATACAAAGAGATGGCAATGAATGCACTGTCAAGTAAGTTGCTTAGAAAACATGTCAATTGGTAGCAAAGTTATGCATTCTTGTACTCTTACATGGGTATGACTGCACATAAACATTTTTTTCAGCAAAATGGCACTGTGTGAAAATACTGATTTTTCAGATACTAGAATCCTGAAATCAGCTCTGGTTATGGGCCATTGTTGGGTGTCCCTGGTTTGATACAGGGTTGAGACTTATTCTTGGTGCATATCCATGCTGTTTCATGAATGATTATTAACTCAACACCTACTGAGATACTGGAAAAAAATACCCATAAACTTGCCGGAGCTTCAGTGTTATTGTTTTGAGATGAGTTGCCATTGTTTAAAATCTCTTGCTAATTGTGATAAATGTCATGGAATATAATAAGTGAGTTTGGTATCTCGATAAACGCAATGAATCATGGGATTTATCACAGGTCATTCTGGATTTAAAAGCCAACGCAGCGCTGTATAAAGTGTTACGTATTCTACCAAGGAATTAATCTAGACTTCGGTCAACTCAATAGCTTTCTTTCTTGTTCTGCTGTTCATACACAACTTGCACAGTTCTAGCTCACTTCATTAATCTGCAATTGTGAGATATTCAAAAAGTTAAAGAATTTATCATTTACATTTAATCCTTAATGTGCTTGCTACTGGAATAAGAAAATATTTTCACACCAGGGCATCAGAAATGTCCTCGTTCTTCAGGGAACGGGGATTCCCCTCCACCACCATAGATGAGGCTCGCACCAGGGTCTCATCCATACCCCGCAACACTGCTCTCTCCCCATCCCCGCACTCGCAACAAGAGCAGAGTCCCCCTAGTCCTCGCCTTTCACCCCACCAGCCTGGCAAATACAACAAATAATCCTCCGCCATTTCCGCCTCTGCTCTTGTTTCGAGTGCGGGGATGGGGAGAGAGCAGTGTTGCGGGGTATGGATGAGACCCTGGTGCGAACCTCATCTATGGTGGCGGAGGGGAATCCCCGTTCCCTGAAGAACGAGGACATTTCCGATGCCCTGGTGTGAAAATAATATTTTCTTATTCCAGTAGCAAGCACATTAAGGATTAAATGTAAATGATAAATTCTTTAACTTTTTGAATATCTCACAATTGCAGATTAATGAAGTCTTAACACAGACTCTGGCAAAGGTTCAATATTAATGCTATTGACCTCAGTGCTGTATTCGACACTGTTGATCACTCAATACTTTTGGACAGGTTGGAAAAATGGGTGGGGCTCTCAGGCACAGTCTTAAATTGGTTCAGGTCATATTTACAAAATAGGAACTATTTTGTTTCCATTGGTGACTTATCAGAACCAACCAACGAGACGTGTGGAGTCCCGCAAGGTTCGATCTTAGGGCCCTCTTTATTCAACATCTACATGCTCCCACTAGGGCAAATGATGCAAAATAATAATATTGACCACCACTTCTATGCCGATGACACTCAAATCTATGTAGCGTTATCACCAAATGACTATTGCCCCATAGATCTGCTGTGCCAGTGCATTGAGCAAGTCAAAGACTGGATGTGCCAAAATTTTCTCCAACTAAATGGACAAAACAGAGATAATTGTTTTTGGTGCTAATAAGGAAAGGCTTCGAGTAACCCAACACCTACACTCTCTGACCCTGAAAATGTCAAACAAAGCCAGAAATCTTGGGGTCATTATGGATTCAGATTTAAATTTCGACAGTCACATCAAATCAGTAACAAAATCGGCCAACTATCACCTCAAAAACGTAGCAAGATTAAGAGGACTCGTGTCAGCTCAAGACTTAGAAAAACTTGTACATGCCTTTATTAATAGCATTTATTAATAGGCTAGATTATTGTAACAGTCTCCTTGCAGGTCTTCCTAAAAAAAACTGTCAGGCAGCTACAGCTTGTTCAGAACGCTGTTGCTAGAGTTCTAACAAAGACCAAAAAATTTGAACACATTACACCAATTCTTAAATCCTTACGTTGGCTCCCTGTATGTCAGAGAATTGATTTTAAAATCCTGCTGCTCACCTATAAATCACTACATGGTTTAGGACCAAAGTATATCACTGACATGCTTCCACTATATAAGCCTTCTAGACCGCTAAGATCTTCTGAAACCAATCTGTTAGTGATTCCCAGAGTAAATACAAAACATGGGAAAGCAGGATTTAGTTACTATGCAACAAATAGCTGGAATAAACTTCCTGAAGATTTAAGATTTGCCTCAACTTTGACCACTTTTAAAATAAGACTGAAAACTTTTATGTTTACTTTAGCTTTCAGCTAAATCTTAACTACATTGCACTTTTAACTTTTGCACTTTTTATAATGCATTTTTAATTTTGCTTTTCTTTTCGTTTTATTTTTTCATTTTATTATTTCATTTTATTGTATGACATGTTTTTATGTGAAGCACTTTGAGTCTGCCTCATGTATGAAATGTGCTATATAAATTACGTTGCCTTGCCTAGGCCATTAAGTGTGGTCTTTTGAATGAATCCAAATTTTGTAGAACAAATCCTTTTATTTATTAATGTTTTTGTTCTTCTTTTATTATTTTTATTTTAATCTTAAAATGAACGTATTTTAAATACCAAAGAGTAAAAGAAGATTCAACAAAATAATCCTCCCCGACTGGCGGCCGCAATTAAAACATTAGTAAGTCATGAAGGCTATTTTATTGCCACGAAGAGTTGCTTGCTTTGGGCAGTCTTACGGGCAGAACACGTAGATTTCTTCAACAACTTTCAAGATAAATGTGAAGTTTATCTAATTGAAGTTTCTTGGATGTGGCTTTATTAGATTACAGCTAACTTAATCCGGCATTCCAACATGAAAAGGTTCCCCACCCCTGGTTAAGGCAAAGATTCATCTCCAAGGAAAACTTGAGTACTGTGAAGGAGCCGCCAATTTGTAATAAGACATTAACTGCGAAATGCCTGCCCTTTAGTATTGGATAGATTGAGTGGAGGGTCTGCTGTTCTGTGCTGTGCAAGTTTGTGGCGTTTCCCTCAGCCATCTCGCCCAGTACACGTTGACCAGCACAGTTCGCCAGCCCTTGTTAGCAGAGGCTCTTTGTGCAGGTGAATACCTAACCACTGCAGGTTTGATCCTTGTTTCTGCTTGTTCAAGCCCTTCAGTCTCGTGCAAGCAGACACCTCCAAAAGGTCACGCAGTCCAAAGCGCCACTCCAGAAGATCCTCTGGATCCTCATGGGGTTCACTTTCTATAGGTCATCGGACCCTGTGGCACGAAACTAGATGTGGGTGGCAGACCCTACAAACCAATCACAAATATCGATTACATTATACTGTTCTTGACAGTTCCCTAACCCAATTACAAAGTACCCCTTTACAATGTTTCTACAGAAGCTTCTGGAAGGAAGTCAGTTAACTAAAGTAATGCAACATTTTCCCAGGTTGTATGAACAATTCAAACAAGATTTCACACTTCAACCAATCATCAAACGGCAGCACAAATACCCTGCAACATTATTAACAGTATTTACAACTCTCCCTTATCTGGCCAATCCTGGCCATGAATTTGCAACACCTGAGCTCCTCTGCAAAAGTCCTTATACATTTTAACAAAGGAAGGGACATCTGGACCTCACCTGCATATTCATCTAGGATCCAGACTTTCTGGTGCCAGCTCACAGCTTGCAACTTTTCACAAAGAGGCCAAGCAGGTCTTGCAAATGCAAAGCTCCTCCATTTTATAGAAACTAGTTTGGCCAATATTAACTGGCCGAAGGGCCATTTCCGTGCTGTTTCTCCAATCTAAACTTCAACATAATGGGAAATATTGCTAGAATTGTTCAGGTCAGGTAACATCAACACAGGAAAAACTAGGAGGTGGATGGCCTGTTTGAAAAGGATGGTCAACTGAAAATGTTGCAGTTGGCAAGAGTTGCTATTGAACAATTCCAGATAACCACCCTTTAAATGATTATATCTGTGAACTTTTGGAGAAATAAAATTCCCATCCGTATATCAACTCCAGCCACTGGCTCAAATGAGCATTTATCTTCTCTGGGCTGCTAGCAGTACAATCCTGTCTGAATTTGTTTAAACTTTATATGTTCACCTACCTGCCTCTGCAACTTAATGCTTTTCACTCTTCTCAGATTTAATATAAGATCTTTGACCTGAAATACTACAATTTCTTGTCATTTTTATAACTGGAGTATCATTTTAGTCTCGAGTCAGTGACAGTTGCTGACGTGAAAGAAAAATAATTGTACCTTTTTCTCAAGCTGCACTTGACAATAAAGTCAACAACTTTCTCTCCAGAGGTGTTGCTAGACCTATGTTTGCATTTTTACTTCCCACATCAGCAGTGCTTTCACTTGTGAAGTCCAGCTTTTAAGTGTTTTCATGCCACAGAGCAAACTCCAATTAAATGACCAACCACATGAATATGATAATGACAAAATCTGGACATGACGGCTGCACACCTTTGCAATGGGTGATTTTTTTTTTTGTGCAGTACATCAATGTAGACCTTCGCTTTTGTTAAGACACTTGGGGCAATGGAGTTGGCAGTAACGATTCAATGATACTACATTGTCATGTGTGCCTATGTACAGTGATTCTTTGCTTTTGCACACAATCCTTCAATACAAACTTCACCTAGGCCGTACACCGAGTTGGTGTGTTTCTGACACTGACAAAGCTTCAAAGGTACAGTTTTACCTTCTCGCAACGGTGATCAAAGCCTGCCCACCGCAGGCGGCCTGCCAGGTCCCATGTAGTTCTCGCCGACTTCGACCAGGTCCCCTTTGTTCTCAGCAGACTCTCTGCTGGGTCTTATCTGGTCCCTGCAGGCCCCCCCCCACCGGGTCTCTCTTTGTTCTTGATGGCCCCCCAACTGGGTACCTGTTGTCGGCGGCCCATTCAGAACAGGGCTGCCAACTCTCACACATTGAGCGTGAGACTCACTCATTTGACAAAATTCTCACGCTGATGACAAGTTCTCACGCTCAAATAATTTTTTTTAAATATATAAATATATATTAAACACACTAATGAGAATAGTTTTCTGTCGGCGGGTTTCCCGTAAAGAACGAGCAATTGGCTTAAGCCCATCGCACACAATTTAAAATGGCCATTGTAGACAAAAATGCTGGAGAAACTCAGCGGGTGAGGCAGCATCTATGTCTTAGTTTGACCCTTCTTCAGACTCGAGTATTTCTCCAGCATTTTTGTCCACCGCTCCATAGATGCTGTCTCACCCACATTCACAACCCCGTGCAGATGGTGTGATAGGTGAGACACAGCGGTGGTCCCAGCACCACTCACACCTCCCACCCTCACCTCTGGCGGCTCTGTGTCTTGCGGCCACTCTGTCCACACCGCATGGAGTTTTAATCCCGGAGCCAGGAGCGAGCGGACCGGGTGAGTGGGGGCGTCGGTGCCCCCTCCGGAGCCGCTGGTGCTGTCTGTACAGTAATTGTACATTCTCCTTATGACCACATGGTTTTCTCTGGATATTACGATTTCTCCCACATCCAAAAGAAGTGCAGGTTTGTAGGTCAATTGGCTTCTGTAAATTGTCCCTGGCATGTAGGATACAACTGGTGTACGGTAGATTGCTGGTCTGTGTGGACTTGTTGGGCCGAAGGGCCTGTTTCCATATATATGTTTTACATGTATCTTAATTTGATTGAACCATATGCGGTTGAATATGTGGCATTATTTTCGTCTCGTTTCTATAGTCAAATGGTAAGGTTGATTGATTTATTTGTGCAGAACAGTGATGGAAGTCTGACTCTTCTTGCCTGGGTTGTCATTTTTTCTGGCATTGTGCTACGGGCTTATTAGTGGAAGATGGAGGAGCAGGTGTATCAACACATTGCAGAGATGCAAGGATGATGGGATTATAGGGGGTTGGAGTGGAATTGTTAATGTGCATCCAGGAGAGCTGTTTGAACAGGAGTGAGTGGGGAGATTGGCTGAGAAGGTAATCTCTTGGGAAGTTTTGCGGTGTTTCTTTTCAGGAACAGCTGATTTAAAAAATGGTCGGGGCCAGCCTACAACATATACCTTCAAGGTCGGCAGAGGAGCGGCAGGTGAAGGAGCGAGTGCAGGGATTGGCTGAGGAATTTAATTAGCAAATCGGTAAGTTCGCGAATTAGTCAATTTATCAGCTAATATAAGCATGGTTTGCTCTTGGGGAGCGGCCTTGTCGAGGGAAATGCCTTGCAAGAAAAATGCGAGTCTTTGCCTCGAGAGTCTTCGGCGAGGGGACCACCAAAAGTTGGAGAGGGCGAGACTAAGTGATGAAATGACAGGTAAGCTGATTCAGTGTGATGCTTGCAGGATGTGGGAGGCCAGGGACACTGATGGTGTGGAAGGTGTGTCCAGGTTCAGCTCCTGAAGGACCGTGTTGGGGCACTGGAGAGACAACTGGATGACCTCAGGATCATCCGGGTAAACGAGAGTTTCCTGGACAGGACCTACAGTGAGATCGTTACACCGAAGGTACTGGAAGAGAAGGTGGATGGCGATGAGGAAGGGAAGGAAGCTTGGAGAACAGGAGACCCCAGGGGATGTACCTCTTGAAAGGTTCACCCTCTTGGAAGCTGTCGGGACAGATGACACTGCCATTCTGAGCGGGGGACAGGTTTACGAGTCAAAACCGAAGAGACGGACATCAGGCAGAGCCGTGGTAGTCGGGGACTACATCGTGAGAGGTACAGACAGGGATTTCTGCGGCAATAACCTTCTCCTAAATGTGAACAAAACCAAGGAGATTGTCGTCGATTTCTGAAGGAAAATTCAGCCCAGTCACACTCCACTTTGCATCAACAACTCAGCAGTGGAGCAGGTGAAAAGCATCAAGTTCCTGGGGGTGCATATAACGGACACCTTAAACTGGTCCACAAACATTACATCTCTGGCAAAACGGGCACAGCAGCGGTTGTACTTCCTCCGCAGGTTGAGAAGTTTACACCTCCACCCTCCCATCCTCGCCACTTTCTACAGAAGCACAATTGAGTCGGTCATGACCAGCTGCATCTCCACGTGGTGCGGCAGCTGTACAGCTGCGGACTGGAAGTGCCTTCAGAGAGTGGTGAGGACAGCGGAAAAAATAATTGGGACTTCTCTTCCTTCCATCATGGACATGGGGTACAAGCGCTGTCTGATTAGAGCTAAGGGCATTACCAGAGCCCCCACACACCCACAATTTGGACTGTTTATACTGCTTAACTCTGGGAGGAGGTACCGCAGCATGAAGAGCGGGACAACCAGGTTCTGCAACAGCTTCATCCCCCAGGCCATAAGATTACTGAACAATCAACAAAACCGAGGCTAGAACTTTTTAAATATCAACACTTTTTAAAAACTTTTTATATATATTTATTTTACAGAACCATGCACATGAGGCATTTTTATGGACGCACCTAGCACTTTTTACTATTACCTGATTTTGGAGAGTAAAATGCAACAAAATTTTGTTCAAGGTGCACTGTGTCTAGGTGTATATCTGAATGACAATAAAGTTTTCATTCATTCATTCAATAGGCGGGATTCAAGGATGGTGTGTTGGCTCCCTGGTGCCAGGAACCAGGACATCACGGACTGATTGCAGGGCATCCTCAAGGGTCAGGATGCGTGCAGACACCTGCTTTCTTTCCAGCGTAATGCCATCCTTCCTATAGCAACATGACCAAAATTTAACACAATACTACAAATGCGGCCTCACCAACATTTTGTACAAATTTAATATAATATCCCAGCTTCTGTACTCAAAATGTGTAGAAAGGAACTTCAGATGCTGGTTAATACAAATAGTCTAAAACAAAATGCTGCCTAACACGCAAAGATGCTCCACTAATTTGTTTCTATCTTCTATACTCTACACCCCGGTTGATGAAGGCCAAGGTCAAAAGGCCTTCTTGACCACCTTTTCTACCTGTGACGTCACCTTCAGGGAACAATGTACCAGCTTCCTAGATCTTACTGCTCTACCTGTAACGGGTATAGCTTGGACCCAATAGCAGCACAGAATCAGGCAGGTATAATTGGTCATGAACTTTATTACGATACTGAAACACAGAGTAGTAACACAGGAATGGGTACACCGTACTCACACAGAGGCTCAGGATTGAGCGAGGGTTCCGAAGAGGGGCAGGCAGGAGACGTAGTCGGGGTAGCGGAAGGTCCGGTAACCAGGAGATCCAACACACGATGCAAACAAACCAGCGAGGGACAGACGAAAGGAGAGTCGAAGCCAGGCAGGAAGTCGAGGAGCCGTTGCAGGGATACACCAAACAGCCCAGGAGAGAGGCAGACAGAAACCAGGAGGTACGGGACGAAGGCAGTGGACAGAAGGCCGAGGTGATATCCGGGAAGACGACAGGACGGAATGGTCAGGGGCAGGCAGGTTCGAATCCGTGTAGGCAGTCGGGAAATCGCTGGAGAGTCTTGCATGAACGCTGAGAACAATCTGGCACTGTGTGCACGGTGAGGAGAGTCTATATACCGGGTTAATTGGTGATCAGAGGCAACTGAGTGCAACAGGTGAGAAGAGTTGGGCTGATGAGAGGGGAGTGGCAGGCAGGTGAGGAGAAGGAGGGACTGGTGGAAAAGTACTGGGAGGTGAAATGGATGAGAATGAGGAGAGGGCAGACTGTGACACTACCACACCTTCCAATGCCCTGCCAGTCATGGTGTAGGTCTAGCCATGGTTTGGCACCTTGCATTTATTGGCATTAAACTCTATTATCCATTCGTCAGTCCACTTACCCAGCTGATTGAAATCCTGCTGTAATTTTTGACAACCATCTTTGCTATCTAGGGTACCACCCACTTTAGTGTATTCTGCAGACTTCCTAGTCATGTCTTGTACATTCTCATCCAAGATGCGATGTTGGTGAATCTGTGGAACTCTCTGCCACAGAAGGTAGTCGTGGCCAGTTCATTGGCCATATTTAAGAGGGAGTTAGATGTGGTCCTTGTGGCTAAAGGGATCAGGGGCTATGGAGAGAAGGCAGGTACAGGATACTGAGTTGGATGATCAGCCATGATCGTATTGAATGGCGGTGCAGGCTCGAAGGACCAAATGGCCTACTCCTGCACCTATTTCCTATGTTTCTATGATGAGGCACAGCGAGTCACAGGCCTCCAGTCTGAAAACCTTCCGACATCAATCTCTGCTTCTAAAATGAACTAAGCTAAACTAAAACTTGAGAAATCGTGTGCCCACTCTTCTTAATTCCCCCTGACGTGACAAACCCATCATTTCTGTAGTTAATCTGGTGCACTTCCCCAATATTGCAAGTGTATACCACCCTCGGAAGGGACATGAGACTTGTATCCAGTATTCCAGATATGGTTTCACCAGGGTTCTGTGTAACTGATATTTCTGGGTGGCACGGTGGTACAGTTGCTTCCTTACAGCGCCAGAGACCTGGGTTTGATCCTGGCTATGAGTGTTGTCTGTACGGAGTTTGTATGTTACCCCTGTAACCATGTGGGTTTTGTCCGGGTACTCTAGTATCCTCCTACATTCCAAAGATGCGCAGGCTTGTAGATTTATTGGCTTCTGTAAA
The DNA here is from genome assembly GCF_028641065.1 of Leucoraja erinaceus. Lineage (NCBI taxonomy): Eukaryota > Metazoa > Chordata > Chondrichthyes > Rajiformes > Rajidae > Leucoraja > Leucoraja erinaceus. Next base: position 2,475,201 of record NC_073387.1, read on the forward strand.
TTATTCCCGGTGTGTAGAAAAAACTCGTGGCACTAGTGCAGGATCGCACTGGTGTACGGGTCAGCGCAGACCCGGTGGGTCAAAGGGCCTGTTTCCACACTGTATCTCTACACTAAACTAAACTACTTTTGTACAATCTGAATTGCATAGTTCCCTGCATGTGGTGTCACGGTTAGAATGGGTGAGAAAGAAGACTTTTGGCACGTTGCTCTTCATCAGTCATGGTACTAAATATAGAAGATGGACACAAAATGCTGGAGTAACTCAGCGGGACAGGCAGCATCTCTGGAGAGAAGGAATGGGTGACTTTTCGGGTCGTGACCCTTCTTCAGACTGGTTAGGCTTAAGGGCAACAAGAGATATAGACGGTGATGTGGAGAGATTAAGAATAATGAATGAAAGATATGCACAAAAGGTAATGATGATAAAGGAACAGGCCATTGTAAGCTGTTTGTAGGGTGAAAATGAGAAGCTAGTGCGACTTGGGTGGGGGATGGGATAGAGAGAGAGGGAATGCCGGGGCTACCTGTAGTGAGAGGAATCAATATTCATACCACTGGGCTGTAAGCTGCCCAAGCGAAATATGAGATGCTGTTCCTCTAATTTGCTTTTGGCCTCACTGACAATGGAGGAGACCTAGGGGAGAAAGGTCTGTGTAGGAATGGGAAGGAGAATTAAAGTGTCCAGCAACCGGGAGATCAGGTAGGTCAGCCTGAAGAAGGGTCTCGACCTGAAACGTCACCCTTTCCTTCTCTCCAGAGATACTGCCTGTCCCGCTGAGTTACTCCAGCTTTTTGTGTCTATTTTGGGTTTAAACCAGCATTTGAAGTTCCTTCTTACACGCTATTACAGCTTTTGTAGGCTTTTGTAGAACTTAAAGGGTGTCAACAACAGGGCTGTTTTGTGTGGGATTCCTGCAGTAGTGTGGTAACCTCTCAGTTTCCATTGTGTGCCATAATTATGCACGGTCCTGAAAGCATAGAGAGTCCATATAAATGTTCACAGTGCGCCCATGGGCTAAAAGACATCCTCATCATCAGCAACCGGGAGATCAGGTAGGTTCAGGTGGGCTGAGCGAAGGTGTACCGCGAAACGATCGCCCAGTTTGCATTTGGTCAAGATGTCCACATCTTGTACAACGGATATGGTAGGTGAGGTTGGAGGAGGTGCAAGTGAACCTCTGCCTAACCTGAAAGGACTGTTGGGGTCCCTGGACATAGTCGAGGGAGGGGGTATAGCGGCAGGTGTTGTGTCTTCTACGGTTGCAGGGGAAGGCACCTGGGGAGGGGCTGGTTTGGGTGGGAAGGGGTGAGTTAACCAGGGAGGTGCGGAGGGAATGGTCTCTGCAGAAGGCGGAAAGGGTTGGAGATGGGGAAATGTGACTCGTGGTGGGATCCCGTTGGAGGTGGCAGAAATTTCAGAGGATTATGTGTTGTATGCGACAGCTGATGGGGTGGAAGGACCAGGGGGACTTGGCTCTGCTGCAACTAGGGGGGAGGGAGAGTAAGGGCGGAGCTGCGGAATACCGAGACACAAGTGAGGGCCTCATCTGTAATGGGAGAGGGGAACCCCCGTTCCCTATAGAATGAGGACATCTGGGATGTTCTAGTGTGGAACACCTGATCATGGGCACAGATGCGTCGTAGACGGAGGAATTGGGAGTAGGGAATAGAGTCTTTGCAGGAAGCAGGGTGGGAAGAAGTGTAGTTGTGGGAGTTAGTGGGTTTGTAATAGATGTCAGTCAATAGTCTATTTCCTGTGATGGAGATTGTGAGATCAAGAAAGGGGAGGGAGGTGTCGGAGATGGTACAAGTAAATTTGTATGCAGGATGAAAATTGGTGGTGAAGTTGATGAAGTCCATGAGTTCTGCATGTGTGCGGGAGGTAGCCTGCAATGTAACAGAGATAGAGTTTGGGGATAGGGCCAGTGTACGCCTGGAACAGGGATTGTTCGACGTACCATACAAAGATGCAGGCATAGCTGGAGCCCACGCGGGTGCCCATAGCTATGCCTTAGGCTTGGAGGAAGTGGGAGGAGTCAAAGGAGAAGTTATTGAGGGCGGGGATCAGTTATAGGTTAGTAGAGGGAAATTGGATGATTCTACGGTCAAGGATGAATCGGAGGCTTTAAGGTCTTCATGTGGAGGATGGAGGTGGAGACTGAACGTCCATAGTAAAGATGAGGGAGTGGGGGCTCGGAAAGCGGAAGTCATTAAAGAGAGGAAGGGCATAGGTCGGGAGAGATTGGACCGGGGGGGGGATAGGATGGAGTCGAGGTACGTGGAAATCATTTCCATGGGACAGAAGCGGGCAGGGTCTGCCAGGGCAGTTGTGTTTGGTGATTTTGGGTGGATGGTAAAACCGGGCTGTGCGGGGCTGGGAAACGATAAGGTTGGAGGCTGTGGAAGGCAGACAGCCAGAAGTGATGAAATCAGTAATTGGTGTGTGAGATTAAGGCCTGGTGCTCGTCTGTGGGACCATAGTCCAAGGATAAGTAGGAGGAGGTGTCTGAGAGTTGTCATCTGGCCTCAGCCTGGTAGTGGTCAGCGCGCCAGACTACCACGGCACCTCCCTTGTCGGCGGGTTTGATCATAATATCAGGGTTGCTGCAGAGTGAGCGGAGGGCTGTATGTTCAGAAGGGGTGAGGTTAGAGTAGGCAAGGGGAGAGGAAAAGTTGAGACTGTTGATGTCATGCCGGCAGTTAGAAATAAAGAGGTCTAGTGAAGGTAGAAGGCCGTTCTGGGAAGTCCAAGCGGATGGGGACTGGTGGAGATGGGAGATTGGGTCATCACTGGTGAGGACTCCTTCCCATAGAAAAAGGCTCGGAGATGACGGAAGAAATGCCCTATGTCGTGGTGGACACGGAACTCGTTGAGGTGGGGACGGAGGAGAACAAAGGTGAGGCCTCCATCACGGAGGTATTGGAGGACAGCAAGCAGGAGAGTCTGGACCAACCACTGACACTAAAGGAGTTGACTAGCTCCATCCCTTCCTTTGACTCTAATAAAACTCCCGGAAGCGATGGCTTACCGGCCACATTGTATCCGGCTCTGTGGAACTGGGTGGGTCCGGACCAGCTGGAAGTGTACAATTACATGCTTCTAGCCGGCAGCATGACAGCTCTATGAGGAAGGGCAGCATCACCCTAATCTACAAGCAGAAGGGGGGGATGGATTATATTAACAATTGGAGATCCATCTCATTGCTAAGTGTCGATTATAGGGTACTGTCCAAGGTCATTGTTCAGGATCAAGTCTGCTCTGGGACAGGTGATCCACCCGGACCAAACCTGTGCTGTACCTGGCAGGAAAATCCCAGACAGCCTGGTGCTGCTGAGAGATACCATTGCCTACATGCAGGACAGACGGGTGGATGCCTGCCTAGTCAGCTTGGACCAGGAGAAGGCCTTCGACAGGGTATCACACACGTACATAAGGGACGTGATCTCCAAAATGGATTTTGAGGAGGGAATCAGAAATTGGATCCAACTGTTGTACACTGATATCGGTAGTGGAGTACAAATCAATGGGTGGGAATCAGACAGCTTCCCCGTCAGGTCTGGAGTCAGGCAGGGTTGCCCTCTCTCCCCTGTCTTGATCGTCTGCTGTATTGAACCTTTTGCCGAGTCCATCAGGAAGGACGTGAGCATAAGAGGAGTGACATTGCCAGGCAGTGGGGGCACTCGAGTCAAAACCTCCCTGTACATGGACGATGTCGCTGTCATCTGCTCGGATCCAGGGTCGGTCCGCAGATTGATCAGCATCTGCGACCAGTTTGAGTCGGCCACGGGAGCCAGGGTGAACCGCAGGAAGAGGGAGGCCATGCTCTTTGGCAACTGGCCCGACCGATCTTCCATCCCCTTCACCATCAAGCCTGACTTCTTGAAGGTGCTGGGGATCTGGTTTGGGAGTGGGAGGGGGGTTGTGGCGTGTGACAAGAGTTGGCTGGAGCGGGTAGCCACCGTCAGAAGAAAACTAGGTCTGTAGAAGCAGCGCTCCCTCTCTATAACGGGGAAAGATTTGGTCATCAGGTGTGAGGCGCTCTCGGGGCTGCTGTACTTGGCGCAAGTCCCGCCCTCCTACGCCACAGGGATCACCCGGGCCATCTTCCAGTTCATCTGGGGGTCGAGGATGGGCCACAATGCACAAGTCGACAGACAACGGGGGTAAAAGCGTGTCCAACGTCACCCTCACCCTGATGCCCACCTACGTGTGTGGCTGCATCAGGCGGAGCGCAGAGCCAAGGCACGTGGGCACCAAGTGTCACTACCTGCTGAGGTTCTACCTGTCCCCGGTGTTGCGAAGGATGGTCTTGGTGCAGATGCCATGCAATGTGCCAATCAGCTGGACATTGCCGCACCATCTGTCGTTCGTGGAAAGGTTCTTCTGGACCAACACCTTTGACCACATGTCCATTGGGCAGTGGTCAGCATGGAATGTCCTGCAGGCACTGCAGGGAAAGGACTCCATGGATCCTGTGGCGTGGTTCCCAGAGCAGACTGCCCAGCTTGTCTGGCAAAATGCCTCATTGCCCGAACTCCCCATTATAGACCAGTTAGCCTGGTTATAGACCAGTTAGCCTGACATCGGTGGTGGGGAAGATGCTGGAGTCAATTATAAAAGATGAGATAGCCGCACATTTGGATAGCAGTAACAGGATCGGTCCGAGTCGGCATGGATTTATGTTGGGGAATCTTCTGGAATTTTTTGAAGATATAACTAGGGAAATGGACAAGGGAGAGCCAGTGGATGTAGTGTACCTGGACTTTCAGAAAGCATTTGATAAGGTCCCACAAAGGAGATTAGTGGGCAAAATTAGGGTACATGGTATTTGGGGTAGAGTGCTGACATGGATGGAGAAGTGGTTGGCAGACAGGAAACAAAGAGTAGGGATTAACGGGTCCCTTTCAGAATGGCAGGCAGTGACTAGTGGGGTACCGCAAGGTTCGGTGCTGGGACCGCAGCTATTTACAATATACATCAACGATTTGGTTGAAGGGATTCAAAGTAACATTAGCAAATTTGCAGATTACACAAAGCTGGGTGAACTGGTGTAAACTGTGAGGAGGATGCTATGAGAATGCAGGGTGACTTGGACAGGTTGGGGGAGTGGCAGATGCATGGCAGGTGAAGTTTAATGCAGATAAATGTGAGGTTATCCACTTTGGTTGCAAAAACAGAAAGGCAGATTACTATCTAAATGGCGTCAAGTTGGGAAAAGGGGAAGTACAACGGGATCTGGGGGTCCTTGTACGTCAGTCTATGAAAGTAAGCATGCAGGTACAGCAGGCAGTGAAGAAAGCGAATGGCATGTTGGCCTTTATAACAAGACAAATCGAATATAGGAGCAAAGAGGTCCTTCTGCAGTTGTACAGAGCCCTAGTGAGACCATACCTGGAGTATTGTGTGCAGTTTTGGTCCCCTAATTTGAGGAAGGACATTCTTGCTATTGAGGGAGTGCAGTGTAGGTTTACAAGGTTAATAACCATATAACAATTACAGCATGGAAACCGGCCATCTCGACCCTTCAAGTCCGTGCCGAACACTTATTTTCCCCTAGTCCCATCTACCTGCACTCAGACCATAACCCTCCATTCCTTTCCCGTCCATATACCTATCCAATTCATTTTTAAATGATAAAATCGAACCTGCCTCCACCACTTCCACTGGAAGCTCATTCCACACAGCTACCACTCTCTGAGTAAAGAAATTCCACCTCATGTTACCCCTAAACTTTTGTCCCTTAATTCTCAAATCATGTCCTCTTGTTTGAATCTTCCCTACTCTCAATGGAAAAAGCTTATCCACGTCAACTCTGTTTATCCCACTCATAATATTAAAAACCTCTATCAAGTCCCCCCTTAACCTTCTGCGCTCCAAAGAATAAAGACCTATCTTGTTCAACCTTTCTCTGTAACTTAGTTGCTGAAACCCAGGCAACATTCCATTAAATCTCCTCTGTACTCTCTCTATTTTGTTGACATCTTTCCTATAATTTGGCGACCAAAATTGTACACCATACTCCAGAATTGGCCTCACCAATGCCTTGTACAATTTTAACATTACATCCCAACTTCTATACTCAATGCTCTGATTTATAAAGGCCAGCACACCAAAAGCTTTCTTTACCACCCGATCTACATGAGATTCCACCTTCAGGGAACTATGCACAGTCATTCCCTCTGTTCAACTGCATTCCTCAATTCGCTACCATTTACCATGTACGTCCTATTTTGATGGCAGGATGGCGGGACTGTCATATGCTGAGAGAATGGAGCAGCTGGGCTTGTGCACTCTGGAGTTTAGAAGGATGAGAGGGTACCTCATTGAAACATATAAGATTGTTAAGGGCTTGGACACACTAGAGGCAGGAAACATGTTCCCGATGTTGGGGGAGTCCAGAACCAGGGGCCACAGTTTAAGAATAAAGAGTAAGCCATTTAGAATGGAGACGAGGAAACACTTTTTCTCACAGTGGTGAGTCTGTGGAATTCTCTGCCCCAGAGGGCGGTGGAGGTAGGTTCAAGTTCAAGTGAGTTCAAGTGAGTTTATTGTCATGTGTCCCTGTATAGGACAATGAAATTCTTGCTTTGCTTAAGCACACAGAAAATAGTAGGCATTTACTACAAACCAGATAAAGTGTCCATATACCATGATATAAATATATACACACATGAATAAATAAACTGATAAAGTGCAAATAGCAGAAAGTGGTTATTAATAATCAGAGTTTTGTCCGAGCCAGGTTTAATAGCCTGATGGCTGTGGGGAAGTAGCTATTCCTGAACCTGGTTGTTGCAGTCTTCAGGCTCCTGTACCTTCTACCTGAAGGTAGCAGGGAGATGAGTGTGTGGCCAGGATGGTGTGGGTCCTTGATGATACTGCCAGCCCTTTGGAGGCAGCGACTGCGATAAATCCCCTCGATGGAAGGAAGGTCAGAGCTGATGATGGACTGGGCAGTGTTTACTACTTTTTGTAGTCTTTTCCTCTCCAGGGCGCTCAAATTGCCGAACCAAGCCACGATGCAACCGGTCAGCATGCTCTCTACTGTGCACCTGTAGAAGTTAGAGAGAGTCTTCCTTGACAATCTGACTCTCCGTAATCTTCTCAGGAAGTAGAGGCGCTGATGAGCTTTTTTGATAATTGCGTTAGTGTTCTCGGACCAGGAAAGATCTTCAGAGATGTGCATGCCCAGGAATTTGAAGTTCTTGATCCTTTCAACCATTGACCCATTGATATAAATGGGGCTGTGGGTCCCCCTCCTACTCCTTCCAAAGTCCACAATCAGTTCCTTGGTTTTGCTGGTGTTGAGGGCCAGGTTATTGCGCTGGCACCATATGGACAGTTGCTCGATCTCTCTTCTGTACTCTGACTCATCCCCATCAGTGATACGTCCCACAACAGTGGTGTCGTCAGTGAACTTGATGATGGAGTTCGCACTGTGGTTGGCTACGCAGTCATGAGTATAGAGTGAGTACAGCAGGGGGCTGAGCACGCAGCCTTGAGGTGCTCCCGTGCTGATTGTTATCGAGGCTGACACATTTCCACCAATACAAACAGACTGTGGTCTGTGGATGAGGAAGTCGAGGATCCAGTTGCAGAGGGATGCGCAGAGACCCAGTTCTGCGAGTTTGGTAACCAGTTTGGAGGGGATGATTGTGTTGAATGCCGAGCTGTAATCGATGAATAACAGCCTGACATATGAGTTTTTGTTGTCCAAGTGGTCCAGTGCGGAGTGGAGGGCCAGCGAGATCGCATCCACTGTTGATCTGTTGTGGCGGTAAGCGAACTGCAGTGGGTCCAGGTTTTTGTCGAGGTAGGAGTTGATTTGCTCCATGACCAACCTCTCAAAGTAGAGGTTGATCAGTTGGTCCGCACAGGTTTATAGAACACGACCGGGTATACCATCAGGACCAGGTGCTTTTCGGGGGTTCACCCCTCTGAAGGATTTCCTGACATCGGCCTCTGTGACTGAGACTGAAATGCCATCACAGCGAATGGGGGATCGGGAAGGCACATCAGTATTCTCCCTGTCAAAGCGTGCGTAAAACACATTGAGCTCGTCAGGGAGTGATGTTTCACCGACATTCGAGCTGCCTCCTGGTTTCGCCTTGTAGGAGGTGATTGCATTCTCTGGATGCTTTCAAGAGAGAGCTAGATAGGGCTCTTAAAAATAGCGGAGTCATGGGATATGGGGTGAAGGCAGGAACGGGGTACTGATTGGGGATGATCAGCCATGATCACATTGATCAGCCATGATCACACAGCCTACTCCTGCACCTATTGTCTATTGTCACCAACAGGTACCCAGATCTGGCTTGGCTGGCGGTGAGTGGTGCCCTCCCAATCAGATCCTTCCTGCTCCATCGGAACCTGACTACCAGCGCACGCTGCCCTTGGACCGGCTGCTATGAAGAGGAGACGGTTGCCCACCTCTTTGCAGAGTGTGAATTTGCAGGGCAAATCTGGAGAGGTTTGCAAGGGTCCCTGTCACGGTTTATTCCGAACAGCTCAGTCACAGAGGACTCTGTGATTTATGGACTGTTCTCAGGGACGCATTCAGAGACTGACATCGAGTGCTGCTGGAAGGTTATCAACTCGATGAAAGAAGCTCTTTGGTCTGCCTGAGTATTCTTGACCTCCCAGCGGAGCGAGATGTCCGTCGGGGAATGTTGCTGACTGTCCCGCTGCAAACTGCAGGGGTACTTGCTGAGGGACGCACTGAAGCTCGGTGCAGCCAACGCCAAGGCTCGGTGGGGGAAGGACCACAGTCTGGTGTCCTCCCGCTGCTGGACATGGGGGGGCAGGGTGTGGTGGAGACGCCCCTCAAATAAGGGAAGGAATTCCCCGCCAGTGGGCCACATGAGTGGCAAGGGTTGGGGGTATAATTATGGATTTTGGGAATCTTGCCAGCCCTTCAAGCTCTGCACTGCACATTTCCCGGTCCCCCGGAGCTGGGGTCCAACAGGCCATTATTCCCCACAGAGTGACATGCTGGTGCAGTGGTAGAATTGCTGCCAGAGACGCGGGTTTCGATCCTAACTACAGGTGCTGGTTTATACGTTCTCCCCGTGTGACCGCGTAGGTTTTCTCCGAGATGTTTGGTTTCCTCCCACACCCCAAAGACATGCAGGTTTGTACATTAATTGACTTGGTATCAATGTAACATTGTCCCATAGGTTGTGTAGGGTAGAGCGGGGATCGCTGGTCGGTGCGGGCTCGTAGGGCCGAAGGGCCTGTTTCCGCGCTGTATCTCTAAACTAAATTTTAAAAACTAAACATGCATGTCTGTAGGTTGTCCCTCCTTTTCCTTCCGAACATCCGCGTTCGTGCTCTACCTCTGCTCCATCGTCGGCTCCTCGAGTTTGACTCGTCCTCGACGAGGAGAGATTGCTGCTGTCGGTCTGGGGGAGGGATCTTTTCTTAGACATGCCCGTTCCCCCTGGCCTTGGCTCTTTGGGCAGAGTCCTCTGGTGTTTCTTACTTTTCACCACCTGCCATGATTCCTCCTGTTCCCCCTCTTCCATCGACTTTCACTCCTGGACAGGGGGCTGGGGGTCTCCGTCCGGCCATTATGAGCTCGAGGTGGGCGGGCTGTGGTCACTCCTGGTCTTCCTTTCTGCTGGGGTCTTGGCAGTGGTGGGAGGCGTCTCGCCCACCCTGGGGGTGTTGGCAACAGCCCCTCTTATCGCCTGTGCGTAGGTGCTGGCTCTTTGAGGGCAGGCCCTGTAGAGGTGATCTGCCTCCCCGCACAGGTTGCAGTTCTTGATATCCCTGCAGTCCTTTGTCTCGTGGCCCTCCAGCTTGCAGTTCTTGCAGACAACTGCACTGCAATGGGCCGCCACATGCCCAGGTTTGTTGCATTTCCTCCTGCACACCCTGGGTTGCCCTGCATAGGTCATGTAACCTCGGTTCCCTCCGATAGCGAACACCAAGGGAGGATGGATGATGGTTCCCTTCCCGTCCACCCTCAGCTTCACCTTCTCTTGCCGCTTGCTCGTCCAGATCCCAAACAAGTCGGGGGTGCTAGAGAGGGTAGTTGAAGATACTATTGCAGCATTGAAATGACACTTGGGCAGGTACAGGTTAGGAAAGGTTTAGAGGGATATGTGCCAAACGTGGGAAATGGAACTAGCTTAGATGGGGCATCTTGGTTGGCATGGATGAATTGGGTAGAATGGAATTCATTTAAGTCACGAATGGCTCAATCTTCTAATGACTCCTAAGCCATGAGAAGATATGTTCACACATAACTACGTTCACCCAAAAATTGATAAAAGTCAATGAATTTTAAAGTGAAAGATTTAAACCCCTGTCCCACGATACAAGTTCATTCTAAGAGTTCTCCCGAGTTTGCCCTGGTTCGAACTCGGAGATTTACGGTGATGGTCACTCGTCGGTACTCGGAACTCTCGTGGACATTTTTCATCATGTTGAAAAATCTTCACGAGTCTTCCCGAGTACCTGCCGTTAGGGCTGAGAGACGTCCCCGAGCTCCGACGTACCCGCTACGTTCATTCTCTGTGCTTACCACGAGTTTGCTTTTTTTTAAACTCGGGAGAGCTCTTGGAATGAACTCGCACTGTGGGACAGAGTTAATAGAAGTACAAAAGTACAGGGAAGGAATTCTGGAGGTAGGACTGGGAAACTGGGAATTCCGCTGCCAATGATGGAGCATTTAAAATCAGGCACCGTGGTACAAGAGGCCTGAAAAGGAGAGTGTAGATATCTTGGTTGTGGAGCTGGCACGAGATTGCCAAGGGTGAGCTCAAAGGTTTGAAAGAATGATAAACATTTCAAAAATTGAAATATTGTCAACTTCATAAGTTCATGGGTGACAGGAGTAGAATTAGGCCATCCCACACTGTCATTATGACCCTTCATAAAGGTAGACTAATCTGATTGCAGTAACGAAAGAGGGAGTCTGCTGTCTGCCACTGAGATAATTGTGGGAAGGGTCTTTATGAACAGTGGACGCACAGTGATGCAGTTGGTAGAGCAGCAGCTTTACAGCGCCAGAGACCCAGGTTCCATCCTGACCTTGATCTCGGATGCTGTCTGTGCAAAGTTTGCAGGACCGCGTGGGTTCCCTCCGGGTGCTCCGGTTTCCTCCCACATCCCATAGCGATTAGTAGTTTAATAGGCCTATGTAGATTGCTCCCCGGAGCATAGTAAGTCATTGATGGTTGGTGTGGACTCGGTGGGCCGAAATGCCTGTTTCCATGTTGTATCTCTAAACTAAAACAACCTCTTGTCAGTGATTCAAGAGTAGCTCCTTGAACCATGGTGCTGAATCCAGAGGCATTATCTTCACTTCTTCTTCTTGCGTGTGGCGTGCACAGTCTAACGTTGTACGACAACTTGTTCTATTTGATCTTATTTGATTGTGCACGCCAGGTTGATTGCATTCGTCGAAACAGGGCGGACCACGTGAAGGTTGCAATCTCCCACCCCATAATCTTTACCATAAGACAATTCCTAGAGAAATGCAGATAATGCATTATAGCCTTTATAGACCTTATAAACATATTTGATCTTTCAATCAAAAGGAACTGTAAAGAGTATTTCTCAAATTTGGATATCCTCAGAAATTCATTCCCATTCGATGTGTACAAACAATAGTGTGCAAGCCATGATTCTGATGACTGACTGCACCACAGACTCAACCTTAGTGCAGACAGAGCTCGAGCAAGGGCTATGTCCTCTCTGCAATCCTCTTCTCAATCTTTCTCACCATAATATTCACCTCTTATTCTAAAAACTTCCCCCTGGATTGAAGCTGATGTGCAGGTGGTAGGGGAAACTGTCCAACCTGTCATTTCCATTCTTGAATCAGCATCTCTCCATATTCAGTATGAGCTGCAGTATACATTTGTTGTTTGTGTACAGGCACACGCAGAATCAAAAATTCAAGCCACTTTTAACATTCACTGAAAACCTTGCTCTCCTATATGCTTGGGAGGATGTACCTACCTTCAAGAGTTGGGTGGCACAGTGTCGCAGCAGTAGAGTTGCTGCCCTACAGCACCAGAGACCTGAACAGAATTTGTACGTTTTCCCCGCGTGGGATTTCTCCGGAGTTCCGCATTCCTCCCACATCCCAAAGACATGCAGATTTGTAGGTTAATTGGCTTCTGTAAATTGTGTAGGGTAGAACTAATGCATGGATGGTCACCAGTCGGCGCGGAATCGGTGGGCCGAAGGGTCTGTTTCCACGCTGTATCTTTAAACAAAACTAAACTAAAAATCATCTGAAAGGTTTGGGGAGGTAACAGCAGCACAGCCCCCTCCCATTCCCACACTAACCTTTCTGTCGGGGGCCTCCTCCATTGCCAGAGGGAGGCCCAGCGCAAATTGGAGGAACAACACCTCATATTTTGCTTGGGCAGCTTACACCCCAGCGGTATGAATATTGACTTCTCCAACATCAAGTAAACCTTGCTTTCCTTCTCTCTCCATCCCCTTCCCTGTTCTCCGACTACATTTTATCTGTTACCTTCTCCTAGCTAACAATGATCTATTCTTGATCCTTATTCCCTTTGCCTGCTGTTTTCACACCTACACACTTCCTTATCTATCTCCCTTCCTCCTTACGTCAGTCTGAAGAAGGGTCTCGACCCAAAACGTCACCCATCCTTTCTCTCCAGAGATGCTGCCTGACCCACTGAATTACTCTGAATTAGCATTTTGTGTCTATCTTTTTATATATATATATATATATATCTATCATATCCATATCCATCCATATCATGTACCTATTAAAAGTATGATCTTGGATGTGTGTGTGTTTGTTCGTGTGTGTGTTTGTTTGTGCATAATCGGATCTTCTCAAAAATCGATGCGCTAATGGTAACATTTTTACATATTCCGGCAGAGATTTTTCCCCCGGAGTCCAAAATCGCCCTATCTGGAAACGGGTACGGAACGGGTGCATTGGGGGAGCAGACCCAATGGGTCTGCACTTGGTCTGGTAACTATTAAAAGTCTGATCTTGGATGTGTGTGTGTGTATGTTTATTTGTTTGTGTGTGATCCCATCTTCTAGAAAAAACAACTCACTAACGGTAAAATTTAACATATTCCGGTAGAGATTTTTTCCGTGGACTCCAAAATCGCCATCTGAAAAATTCATGCTTTATTTCTTGAGTTATTAATGAAAATGTTCAAAAATCTGAAAAAACGTTGAATTTAAACGAGATGGGCTCGCTGATGATGTCACAATGGGTCTGCTCCACGCAGCCTGCGCTGTGTTCCACGTGCTGAGGGAGACGTCACCACTCCGCCGAAATCGCAGTCCTTTGGTTGATGCCCGCTTCCCCCCGCTGCTCCCCCCATCTATTCTCCCACTCTTCCCCCCCCCTCTCACTCTTCCCCCCCCCTCTCTTCCCCCCCCTCTCTTCCCCCCCTCTCTTCCCCCCTCTTCCCTCCCTCTCTCTACCCACTCTCTGTACCCACTCTCTCCACCCATTCTCTCCTCACTCTCTCACCCCCCCCACACTCTCTCCCCCACCGATTTCCCCCACTCCATGCTCCCCTCCTCCTCTCCTCCCCATCTCCTCTCCCCCCCCATCACCTCTTCCCCCCATCTCCTCTTCCCCCCATCTCCTCTTCCCCCCCCATCTCCTCTTCCCCCCATCTCTCTTCCCCCCCCCCCATCTCCTCTTCCCCACCCCCCATCTCCTCCTTCCCCACCCCCCATCTCCTCTTCCCCACCCCCCATCTCCTCTTCCCCACCCCCCATCTCCTCTCTCCCCCCCCCCCCTCTCTCTACCTCCCCATCTCCTCTCCCCCCCCCCCCCCCCCTCCTCCACCCCCTCTCCCCCCCCCCCCCCCCCACCCCCTCCTCCTCTCCCCCCCCCATCTCTCTCTCCCCCCCTCCTCTACCCTCCCCTGGCCTCTCTCCTCCTCTCCCCCCCATCTCTCCCCCTCTCCCTCCCCCCCCCCCCTCTCCCCCCCCACCCCCGTCACCCCCAACCGCCCCCCCTTCTCCCCCCCCCCCCCCCCCTCTCCCCCCCCCCTCTCTCCTCCCCCCCTCTCCCCCCCCTCTATTCCCCCTCCCTCACCCCCCTCCCCCCTCCCTCACTCCCCTCTCTTCCCCCTCCCTCCCCCACCCCCTTCTCCCCACTCTCCTTTCCCCCTCTCTCCTCCCCTCCCCCCCCCTCTCACCCCCTCTCTCTACCCCCCCACTCTCTACCCCCCTCCCCTCTCCCCCCTCTCCCCGTTCTTCTCACCCCCTCTCTCTCAGTCTCTGCCCCCTCTCTCAGTCTCTGCCCCCCCCCCCTCTCTCTGCCCCTCTCTCTCTCTCCCCCTCGGCCCTTCTCTCTCTCTCTCTCTCTGCCCCTCTCTCTGTCTCTGCCCCTCTCTCCCCATCTCTGCCCCCTCTCTACGTGTCCTCTCTCTCTAGAATGGGGTAAAAGGAACAAATGAATAAATATTAATATAATATCAAGGGGGGTGGTGGTTAGTGTGTGTGGGGGATGGTTAGTGAGTGTGAGGGGTGGTTAGTGTGTGTGTGAGACGCCGCAGGCCCCCCCCCCCCCCGCGCATTGAGGGGATGGGACCTAACGGGTCCCACTTGGTGTAGTACTTACTAAAAGTCTGATCATGTACGTATGTATATGTGTGTATATATGTGCCTATATGTGATTGTCTTGATATGTTGCAAAAACACTACATAGTTACGATAACATTTTTACATATTCCAATTGACATATTTCCCCTCGAGGCCGGGAACACCTTATCTGAACATTTTATGCTTTATTAATTGACTTATTCTCGACTCATTATTGATTAAAAATCTAAAAAAGTTAAAAGGCTTTGAAATTAAAGCCACCAGTTTCAACTGATGACGTCACAATGGCTCTCCTGGCAGTGATCAGCTTCAGTGAAGATTTCATTCTATATTTGACATGTTATTCGCGAATAAAGCTTTAAAAGTGCCAACTTTCACAAGATTTTTACATATTCTGATTCACATTTTACCCCTCTCAGCAGAGGTCGTTTTCACTGAACATTTTATGCTTTATTTCTCAACTTATTACTGATTAAAGTTTAAAAAAAATCAAAATACTTTGAATTTCAAACCTACCAGCTTCAACTGATGACGTCACAATGGCTCGACTAGCAGGGGGAGCGTGAATTGCTATTGCAACACGCAGGACAAGTGAAATTGGAATTTTCTGTAAAAAGCACTGCTGAGGGAGGTATGGGGAGTGCTGGAATCTTATGTTCGGGAAAGGCTTGAGTTGGAGAACCACACGTGTGTGTCTGTGTGTCTGTCTGTCTGTGTGTCTGTCTGTCTGTGTGTCTGTCTGTCTGTGTGTCTGTCTGTGTGTCTGTCTGTCTGTCTGTCTGTCTGTCTGTCTGTCTGTCTGTCTGTCTGTTTCCATTTTCAGTTATTTCGTTTTTGGCCTTGATTCCTTAGTCGGCCAAAACCACATGCTCAAATTTCGTCATTTTTTCCATTTCGGTAGATTTCACTTTTACGTTCTCAGTTCCTCATTAGATTTTGTCATGTTTAAGTACACATTTTTAATAAAATCTATTCCCCCCCTTCCCCCCCAAAAAATTCAAAATGTTAAAAAAAAACAGCTCTCACCCATAGAATGTTGGTGAATGTTTCATCGTGTGATGTCACAAAGCCCAATGCCCACAGATGTCCAATCGGAATGGATCTCGTTTACATATGCCTTTGCACCAGCCTCGGCCCCCCCCTCCCTCCCCCCCCCACTCCTGCAGCCTGTGTCAAAGTGCGTGATCACGTGCGTGGGAATAAAGAAAGAGGATTGGGGGTGATAGGGAATGGGGAATAGATGGACTGCCCCTACCCCCCTCCCCTTTCCACTCTCTCCCTCCTCACTCATTCCCTTCCCTCTCCCCCCACCCCTCTCCCTCCACACCTCCCCCTCCCTTCCCCTCCCCATCTCCCTCCTCCCCCTACCCCTCTCCTCCCTCCTCCTCTCCCCTCCCCACCCCTCTCCCCCTCCCCCATTCCTCTCTCCTCCCTCCCCTCCCCCCCTCTCTCCTCTCCTCCCCCTCCTCCTCCCACCCCATCCCTCTATTCTCCCCCTCCCCCCCCTTCCCCCTCCCCACACACTCCCCCTTTCCTCCACACTCTTCCCCCTTTCTCCCCTACCCCATCGTCCCTCCTCCCCACCCTCCCTCCTCCCCCACACATCTCTCTCCCTCTCCCCCTCTCTCCTCCCCTCCCCCACCCCCCTCTCCCTCCCTCCCCTCTCCCTCTCACCCCCCTCCCTCTCCCTCCTCCCCACCCCCATCCCTCTCTCCCCCCCCCAACCCCCTTCCCTCTCTTCCTCTTTCCCCCCCTTCCCCTACCCCTCTGTCCCTTCCCCCCACTCCCCCTTCCCCCTTCCCCTCTCCTCACCCTTTCCACCCCTCCCCCCCCCTACACCTCTCCCACTCTTCCACTCTCCTCTCCCCTCTCCCCCAGTCCTCCTTTCCCATCCCCCACCCCTCCCTCCCTCCCCCTCCCCCCCTCCCCTACCCCTCCCCCCCCCCACCCTCTCCCCCCCCACCCACCCCTCTCTCCTCCCCTTCTCCAACTCCCTCTCCCTCCCACCCCATCCCCTCCCTCTCTCCCCCACCCCCTTCCCTCTCTCTCTCTCTCCCCCCCATCTCCCTCTCCCCCCCATCTTCCTCCTCCCCCCCCATCTTCCCCCTCCTCTCCACACTTCCCCCCTACCCTACCCCATCTTTCTCTCCTCCCTCCATCTCCTCTCCCCCCCACCCTCTCTCCCCCTCCCCCCATCCCCGCCCCCTACCCCTCTCCCTCCCACCTTCCACCACCCTTCCCCCCCCCCCTACATCCCTCCCACTCTTCCACTCCCTCCCTCCCCTCCTCCCCATCCCTTCCCCCCTTCTCTCTCCCCCTCCCCCACCCCTCCTCCTCCCCCCCCCCCACCCCTCTCCTCCCCCCTCCCCTACCCCACCCCTCTCCTCCCCCTCTCCATCTCTCCCTCTCCTCACCCCCCTCTCTCCTCCTCCCTGCTTTCCCCACCCCCTCTCTCCCATCCCCCCATTCCCTCTCCCTCCCCCTTCCCCATCACGCTCCCCCCCCCCTCCCTCCCTCCCCCCCCTCTCTCCCCTACCCTACAGAGCCCTGATGAGACAGCACCTGGAGTATTGTGTGGCAGTTTTGGTCTCCAAATTTGAGGCAGCCCCGAGGATTTTTCCGATTGATAAAAAAAAAAAGTTATGAATGTTTAAAAAAACCTTAAGATCAGCTGATTGGTCCTCTCCCCTGTCAATCACCATAATGAAGGTAATGCCCCTTCCGGGGCATTTTTTCTTGGTTCCTTTGGTATCAAAAAATTCTCAGAAGTGATAAATCTGGCTGTAAATTTTGCTTCAGAGGCGTTTTCATTTTGTATGTAAAAACCCACTTGAGAACCATCGGCGATTAAAAAAATTTACATCCAGATTTATCACTTCTGAAACTTTTTAGATGCCAAAGGAATCAGGAAAAAACACAAATAATGCCTTAGTTTATGAAATGCAGTGAGCAAACGGCCAATGTTCGTTAAGCACTCTGTCTGTTGTTGTCCCTTCAGCTCTCGCTTCTATCTACCGTCATTTCTCCTCATTTTTGGAATTCTGAAGTAGGCTAAATGTCTCACATGCTTATCCCGATTTCCATAATTATTTACAGCGCAGAAATTGACAATTTCAGCGGGTTTTAACGGGCCCGCGACACTGGAAACAATGGTAAGTGTTTACCTGCAGTTCATCGCGTGTACTCCATTTGGAGTAGCGTAGTAACAGTACGGGTCATGGGTTGTGACCCGACTGCCGCGAAACCACCCTATTCCTCTCATGATTATATACGCCTCTATATGATCAACCCTCATCCCCCTGTGCTCCATGGATTAGAGAGCCTGCCTGTCCCACTGAGCTACTCCAGCATTTTGTGTCCATCCCTGGTACTATGCGTGACGTCTGGCGCGCTGGACACTCCGAATCAAAGATCCTAGAGGAGCAAGATAGACCACTCCTCCGAAATCCAATGGACTGACGTGTAGTATGTGACGGAACGTCGCGGCCGCCATTTTTTAATGCGACACACGACTTCCGGTATGCCACCCGCTGAGATCCAAAGCAAAGATTATAGAGCTCCGCTATAATCTTTGATCCAAAGCAAAGATCCTCGAGTATCTTGTAGCGGGAACAGCCCCCTCCTTTGCGTAGTTTCCCTTGCATTGTATTGTGCAGTTTCCCTTGTATTGCTTTAACACACACTGCACAAAATTAAATTTAACGTATACATATTTTATATATTTATATGAATGTGTGTCTGTGTGTGAGAGGCAAGTTAGAGATAATTAAGTTTATTCTCATGGATCAGAAGCAACTTTGATTTAAATAATCACTATTAATTTATTTGTCTTGTAAGATGATATACATAAACCATAAAGGCAATTATATATATAATTATATAGTAATAATATATATATGCATATATATATATATATTTATACACACATATATATACACACATACATATATACACATACATACATACGTATACACATACATATGCACACATACAAATACACGCATACATATGGATACATTTATATGCATACATACACACATATAAACATATATATACATACATATATACACACATATACATATACATGCATATATACACATACATGCATATATACACATACATATATATTTATACATATGATCATTTTCCAACGATCAATAGATTTACGATCAGTTCCTGTGGATTGGAGGATAGCTAATGCTATCCCACTTTTCAAGAAAGGAGCGAGAGAGAAAACGGGGAATTACAGACCAGTTAGCCTGACTTTGGTGGTGTGAAAGATGCTGGAGTCAATTATTAAAGATGTAATAATGGGGCATTTGGATAGCAGTAAAAGGATTAGTCCAAGTCAACATGGATTTATGATTTTACAATGCATTTAAGCCTCTCCCATTTTTATGAGATGCATTCCTGGAATATGTAGGAAGTTTATTGTAACCTAGTGCTACATGCCTGAACAATGGATGATATATCACTTAAATGCAATTGTTTTCAGTTGTGTGGAGAGACCTGTATATTGAAGATGCTTTTTTGCCTCTAATATGTCAATGTACCTTAAATGTGGAAGAGCTTATTAAAATCTTCTTACAAAGACCATTAAGTATTTTCTTTCTATCCTCTTTTGGACCCAAGGCATAGCAGAGTTGCCAACTCTCACGAAGAGGTAAGGGAGGGAGAGATGGAAGGGAGGGAGAGAGGGAGATCGAGAGAAGAGAGAGAGAGAGAGAGAGAGAGAGATCGAGAGAAGAGAGGGAGAGAGAGATGGGGAGAGAAGAGAGGGGAGAGAGAGATCGAGAGAAGAGAGCGAGGAGCGAGGGGGGAGAGAGATCGAGAGAAGAGAGGGGAGATCGAGAGAAGGGGGAGAGGGAGAAGGGGGAGAGGGAGAGTGGAACGATAGCACATTATAACGCGCAGCCGTCCCATTCCGACCAAAGATTATAGAGCAGAGCTCCACTAGTATCTTTGATTGCGGCCGCCGCCACCGAACCCCCCGACCCACCATTGCACCCAAAGATGATAGAGCAGAGTTGTATAATATTTGATTGCACCCTTCTTCACGGCGGGCTTGTGATCTTTGCTTGTGATGCCTTGACAATTCGAGGGATATAACGGGTAACAGCCGCCCATTCTCGGACTTGAATCTGAGCTCGAAAAATCTCCTGGTCACTGGACCTAATGTGTCCGCGGGCCATATTGTGGAGACCAATCCCTTACAAGAACAAAACCAAAAACGTACAGAAGTGTTAAAATTGTCTTTATTATTATGGTAAGTAAAGATCTATTAAAAATAAGTCTAATAACTTTCTAATGTACCGACAAACCCAGTTTCCCAATGGCCGTTGATGGGAGAACAGAAAATAACATTTTCACGACAGAATATCGACTGAAAATAATAAAAATATTTTCTCACCTTTCTTTTTTATTGGGGAACCTAAAGAATGACAGGTCGGGTCGTTTAGATTTACGATTAGAATACTTGATAGCAGAGCAGTGAGATGAAATTTAGATAAGGACGCCATGACAGTGTGGGGGAAGCCCATTAAAATGCCTAAAATGGCGTCGACGGTCACACACGTGATACTACGCGTTTTTCGAGGAGTGGTCTATCTATAATCTTTGCTCCGAATGGCGGACGTTCAACGACGGCGTACGTGATTGCGTCAGACGCTACCGATGGCGGACGTTCCACGTCGGCGTACTTACGTCGGACACGCCTTACGCTACAAATGGCAGCCGACCGCCGCATGCGTGCGTGAGTGCGTCAGACGCTGAGCGGAGAGGACGGCGAGCGGCCCGCGGATCTGATCTGATCCGATCCTCTTCAACTCTACGCCCGCACTCACTCACCCGGCCAGCCAGCCAGCCAGCATCGCTATGGAGGCGGACTCGGTCATCGAGGACAAAACCATCGAGCTGATGGTGAGTGTGAGCCTCTCCCCCCGCTCGCGGACGCGGTGTGGGCGGGAGGCGGCGGCTCCCGGGCCTCGCCGCTCCAGGCTGGGTTGGGCGGGCGGGCGGCCCCGGCACAGGCCGCAGGCCACGGCCAGCGCTCTCAATGCCGCCCGCTGGCCGGGGAGCGGCAACAAAGCAGGGGCAGAGCGAGCCTTCGGCGCACCCGGACGGGGGGGCGGGTGTAGGGGGTAGAGTTGGGGCTGGGAGCCGGAGTAGGAAGCGGCCTAAGGCCAGGCCGGTAGGGTAGGCGGAGCGGGGCGATCGAGCAGGCCATTGGCGTGTGTTCGGTCGGGGAAGGCGAGGATGCTTGTTCAGGCCATTGGTGTGTTAGTGGAGGTTGGCTGTGTCGGGGGTATGGGGACAGTATTTACACAGGCCGTCGGAGCATTCTGAGCACAAGAAACCTCTAAATCCTGCTGTAGATTCAATGTGCTCTATCCCAGGCAGCAATTCTCTGTCAAATTTTCTTTAAAAAATTATATCTACTTTTGATACTTCTAGTGATCTACCCATTACATGAAAAATTGCACCCTCTCTGGCAGAAAGTGTCTTGAGTACCTCGGTTTTAAATGATTGGTTCTTTGTGATTGTGTTCCCTGGTTGAGTTCTCACATTAATTCTACCGTTTCATGCCCCTCATATGTGCCATTTTGCATTATTTGAAACGCCAAAAATGTAGATCTAATTTCTTCAGCTACTTGTGATGATAGAACAATGTATTCCATGAATCAACTAACTTAATCTATTTTGGAATGCTCCCAATTCTACTATATCCTTTCTTGGATAAGTGGATCAAAATTGCATAGTTTTCCTAGTGTGGCATCACCAGCATCCTGAGAAATGTTAATAATACTTGCCTATTTCTTAATGTCAATGCCTTTTCAATGAAGGCCAATATTCAATTTGCTACTACTTGCTACATCTGCCTTCTAGCTTTTTGTGATCCGTGCACAAGAACAGCTAGGTTTCTGTGCTTCACTCATTCTAGGTTTCTGTGCTTCACTAAATTTTTACTCACTGGTTCGACCTGTATCCTGATGCAGAATCCGTT
This sequence comes from Leucoraja erinaceus, assembly GCF_028641065.1. Taxonomy (NCBI): domain Eukaryota; kingdom Metazoa; phylum Chordata; class Chondrichthyes; order Rajiformes; family Rajidae; genus Leucoraja; species Leucoraja erinaceus. Next base: position 2,496,775 of record NC_073387.1, read on the forward strand.
TATTCTAATTGCAGTATGCTCTTCCAACTCTTATGTCATTGGCAAGCTTAGATGCCTTGCATTCTGTCCCCTCCAAAAAAATTATACAAATAAAATGTAAATGTGGACCAAAACCTGATCCCTGTTTCACTCCAACCTGAAAAAGACCATTACCTTTAATACTATTTTCTATTTGATAAACAATTTTCGAACCATGCTACCATACCTCTTCCAAAGCCGCAAGCTCTTATCTTGTGCACCAGCTTTTTATGAGCAACTTTTGTCAAATGACTATTGGAAATCCAAAGAAACCACATCGTTAAGTTCCCCTCAAACACCTCTGCTTATTACAAAATCAAAGAAATTAACCAAATTTGTCAAACATGATTTGCCTTTCATAAAACAATGTTTTCTTGCTTAATTATTAAACTTTCTTAAATGATCAGTTATTTCTTCTTTGCTTATTGACTGCCAGCAATAGATGCCTAACCAGCCTATTGTTTCCTACCGTTTGCCCTTTTTTGAACAAGAAAGTTGCATTTCTGCTTCTCCAATCCTTTGTTTGTTTTCGAGATTCAGCGAGTTTTGAAAAACTTCAGTGTATTGGTCTACCATCTCTGCAGCCATTTCCTTTAGTACTCTAGGGTGCAGACCATTGTAGCACACCAATGTAATTTTGTGTGACAAGAGTGGGTCAGGCTATTGTGGTTCTAAGCATTGACTTGAGGCTGGGAATACTGCGCACCGGTAATATTGTGAGTATGGCAAAGTATGAAATGGCAGTGAGCTAGGACATTGATGTGGGGTGCAGGAGGGGGAAGTAGGTCAGGCTTGAGGGAACAGTCAATGATTAGAAAGGAAGTTCTTTGTGTGATGTATTTACCTATATGGTGGTGTGAGAAAGTGTAAATAGCAGGCAATTGAATGGATCAGAATGTTACTTTCCTGGGCGCACAACAATTGATCAGAGCAGACATACTGTTGGGAACGATTTGTGTCGGGGTATTGGGGTTACTGTGGATGTGATGACACCAGAGCAAAGCTAACTAGACAATTTTGTTTGGAGATGCCTTATAGGGATGTCAAATCTGGTTTGTGGCATTTAGATACAACAAGGATGATCACTGAGGTTCTGAGTGAAGCTGCAATGTATTAATTGTTCATCTTGAATGTCGTTCTGGTTTATAGTCGCATTGGGCTGGCTACACTTGGATTAGCATGTTGCTGTGCTTCAATCCATTTGTTGTTCATTGCACTCAAGGTCAGTGCATTACGACACTTGGTCTTATTACAGGTGGCACTCTGTGTCCATAATGGATCAGTATGTCCAGTTCCTCAAAATATCATTTGGATTGTCACTATTTTCAGGGTTGTGTTCCTTCAACGTTGCCACTTTTTAACTCCTTTGGTTCCATTGGACTAAGATGCCCTCTGAAGTATTTTACATAAAAGAGCATAGATGGGATCAGTCAGCTGTTTGAAAATATGAGCAAGACTGAACTTGTGTGCTGACTTGGGTATTGTTTAGTGCTAAATGGAAGAAAGAAGCAGTAGCTCGTATTTCTCTTTGCTGGGCCAGTTATACTTTCGCCTAATGTAACATTTTGTTTTAATGGAAAATCTAGCACAGCACATCCAAAATACAAATCAGATGCCTTCTGTTCTCCACAGTGTTGGACCAATAGATGGATCTTTACACATTGTTGAGATTTGATTATAGATTTGGAACTCTTGAGGCCCAAATTTCCAATGGCCTGAAAGTTTATTTCTGGAGATTTACTCGTTTTTAAAGATTTCCCGTAATTATATTTTCTGTGTTGGGCAATGTAAAAGGAGACCGTTCTTTATTTTTAAATGTTATTTTATAGCTTTCTAATTCTTCTACCAAATCCTAGAATTCACCACCATTTTTTTTTTGTTGCAGTTGTTGAGTGTTCTATGTGCAAAGCCTTTCCAATTCCATAGGGTCTCAACCCAGTGCTATGTGAATGTGGGCCTCCAGTGCAAATTGATAAGCTAGCTTGGAGAGCATGATATGGATAATTATCTGAGTTATGAGATCACATTCCATTTCCTCTTTTTATTTACCAATCTAAAAGTGTTCATGCAATGCTATATAGGTATCATGCAATTTCAGTTTATGCATTAATTTAATAGCCAGAAAAGATCTGCCGATCCATCATTCCTAAACTACTCTTCATGAGTGCACAAAGTATAGGATTTCACTCTCAGAAACTTTTCTGCCATTCAATTCCTTGTTGAATGAAACCAGTTTGGGAAATACCATATTCTAGTTTTATTTATATTCTCTGCCCCGGAGAGGGTCAAGCTCTTGCTTGTGGACATTGTGAGATACGTGCCCCACTACTTCAATTTGCAGTGTTTCTCAGAAAATATTCACTTTTTGCTTCTTGATCAGTAATATCACTTTGCATGAATCAAAGGACCAGGTAGTAGAGAAGATGTAGTGAGAGTTTGTATTCTTTTACTGTGTGTTCTTCAGTGGAAGAGGGGTATAATGTTTGCTCAAGGGATGGCAGAGTTTCAGTGAGGGACATGTTAATCCCCTTTCTCAGTGGTTAAATTGAATTTGGTGTTAGAAATTGGGTTTGATTTCAAATCTGTTCTTGACGGTTGATCTCTGTGGGGCTGTTTCCAATTAGCAGTTGAGATCCTGGATTATACAGGGCAAGCTCTTTAGTGCATGGTATCTGTGCTGAACATGATGCCTACTTAAAGAAAACTTTTCTGCCAATAAATGGTTGAGGTAGGCACCAGCTGGCAAATGGTGAGGAAAACATGGAATTCTACCCTGGTTGAAGTCTCCAACTTGAAAAGCTGACACTCTCTGGAGTGCTGTTTCAGTTATTGCTCCTTCACACCTCGAGGGAAATAATAGATTTGGCAATGGGACCATTAATTCTGATGTTTGCACACTAAACTGTAGAACTGCTAATTATTATATTGGTAGGATTATTGAATGCGAGGAGAAAATTTTTTGGCATGGGAAATCATGCTTACAGAAGTAGTCTGATTTTAAAAACACAAAGTAGAACCAGGAATAGGTTACTTGGCCCCTCCAGCCTTTCTCATCATTCAATATGATCATAGTTTATCTGGTCCAGGCCTCATTTCCTCTTCTGTATCAGTTCCCCACAGCCATTAATTCTCAGCTCTTTCAAAAAGGTTGTCCTTAATACTCCCATGATCCAGCCTTGCAATCCTATGGGATAAGGAATTCTGAAGTTGAGATCTTGTTCTTTGCACCTCATTTTTAAATTACCACCCAATCTATTGTCACCTTGTTTGAATGTCTCCTACTGTGGATGCATCTTGACCTCTGCCATGGATCTAGTATGACTAGCATTTTTTTTAACTCTAAAGAATATATATCTAATTTATTTAGCTGCTTATAATTGGAGAAACTTATCATTACAGCAATCACAGTGCCAAAGAGATTTGGAAAGATCTCCAATGAAGGAATATTGTTTCTTAAATAACTGGACCAAAACTGTACAATACGGCAGGTGTGACCTCATTATCGCCCTGTACAATTGTAATGGTGCTTCCCGAATGCTAAACTCCAACCCTCTTCCAATAAATACCAGCATGCATTTTGCCTTTCTGAGCTTGAAAGACAAGATGCTTGATAAATACTGTTTCCTGTGATATAATAGTGAGAAAGATTCATAGAACACAAAGAGTTGACACATTATACCATTGGCAAATGTATCATTTCAACCATCTTGTTATATTATGCAACAGAGAGAGTTCTTCAGTGACGTTTAATTGACGTGTCTGCTTTTGCTCAACACATGACCCAATTTAGGAAATTACAGAAAAACAAGCCCAACAGGTCTATGCTAGTAATTATTTATCTAAGAACATCCTTCCATTTTTTTAATCTTAATGCACCTAGCTGGCTTCCCTGCAAGTGCATCTGTGTTATTCAGTTGAAATACTTAGTGTGGAAATATATTCCGTATTCTCACTGGCCTTTAAGAATTTCTTGGATTTAATGTTGATCATCTTGCATTTATTGATTCTAATTTTAGTTTTTCTGGAAGCTCAAAGCACCATTACCAGGTCTCAAACCTATTTAACTTTGAAGATCTCAATTTTGTCACTTAAGAGTCGAAGCAGGGTCTTTGTACCAAAGATAGACACAAAATGCTGGAGTAACTCAGCGAGCCAGACAGCATCCTGGAGAGAAGGAATGGGTGACGTTTCGGGTCAAGACCTTTCAGTCTGAAGAAGGGTCGCGACCCGAAACGTCACCCATTCCTTCTCTCCAGAGATGCTACCTGTCCTGCTGAGTTACTCCAGGATTTTGTGTCTATCTTTGATTTAATCCAGCATCTGTAGTTCTTTCCAACACATTCTTTGGACCAACTTGTCCTTGCCGACCAAGATGTCCTATCTAAACTAATCTCGTTTAATTCTATTTCAAAGGTCTTTTATTGCACATGTACCAATTAATGTACAGTGATATGCAAATTACCATACAGCCATACAAAAAAAAGGCAACAAGACACAAATACATAAAAGTTAACATAAACATCCACCGCAGCAGATTCCCCATATTGTTGTACCTGCCGTAACAACATCCTCAGGCAGCTCATTCCATATGCCTACCATCTTCTATGTGGAAAAGGTTGCCCCTCAATTTCCTATTATCTTTCCCCTCTGATCTCAAAACAATGCCATCTAGTTCTTGATTCCCCGACCCTGGGCAAATGTTTCTAAATTCACTATATATATTCTCCTCAAGATTTTACAAGATTCTCCTCTGTAACACCACCCATTAGCCTCTGTACTCCAGGGACTAATGTCCTAGCCTACCCAACCTCTCTATAGCTCAAGTCTTTGAGTACTGGCTTCATCCTCGTAAATCTTCTCCGAACCTTTTCCAGCTTAATGAGATATTTCCTACAATGAGGTTACCAAAGTGGAACAAATTAACCATCTGCAGTCTACAATACCATCTATTTCAGTGCCATCTGCAAACTTACTAATCATGTTGTATACATTCTTGTTCACATCGTTGATGTAGATGATGAACTACAATGGGCCCAGCATCGATCCCTAGGGCACAACCCTGGTCGCAGGTCTCCAGTCTGATATACAGCCTTCCAATGTTATCCGCAATAGACAGAAAATGCTGGAGAAATCAGTGGGACAGGCAGCATCTCTGGAGAGAAGGAATTGGTGATGTTTCGGGTCGAAAGCCACCCTCTGCTTCCTATCATGAAGTCAATTCTATATCCTGTTGGCTAGCTGTCCTTGGATCCTATGTAATCTAATCTTCCATAGCAACCTATCATGTTGATTCCTTTGTGTAAGAAAGAACTGCAGGTGCTGGTAAAATCAAAGGTAGACACAAAATGCTGGAGTAACTCAGTGGGTGAGGCAGCTACTCTGCAGAGAATGAATGGGCGACGTTTCGGGTCGAGACATACCTTTATTGATTCCTTTGTTTGTTACTACTTTGAGATAGTTGGTCAAATTCATGAGTCGTGTTCTCCCATGCACAAAAACAATCCTGACTCTCTCTAATTGGCCAGTTTTTTCAGATGCATGTATATCATATCTCGTAGAATCCTCTCCAGTAACTTTGTTACCACAGATGTGGTCTACAGTTCCCAAGTACAGAGTTCTCAGATTTCTGAATTCAAGGGTTTACCAGGACATGATCAGTGGTTGCTGCTGTGCCCGGGCATTTAGTATTCGGTAAAATTTGCGCTATGTAAATGAAATAGTTGACTGACTCCTTGGTGTTAAACTGATTAGTCAGCGCTTAATCTGTGGTAATATTGCCTCAAAGCGTTGGAGTTTTTTTGGGAAGGTGGTTATAGGGTAGTGATTTTAGATTCTCTGAGCCTGTGTATTTTTATTGTTAAATATAAACTGTGTGGGGCTGATATCCCATATCTGGTACATTGGCCATTTTTTTTCTGCAATTTGGGTTATTTGGATCAGAAATTTGTGCTACTATATACATTTTAGCTCTGCTCTTCAAAATTGTATTTTATCATCTTTTAATGCTCTTTTCGGAATATGTTATTTGGCCACAAGCATTAATTCACTTACTTAATTTGCGTTTGATCTGCTTTTGTCTAACTTGGTTTATCTCTACTTTGTAACCAATTCCAGTGAGTAATACGCTTTGTACTTTTCCATTCATTTTTGCCCTAGTTCCGTTAATCCATGGTCATTCTGCAAGTTAAGACTCAGAAGTCTGTGGGAAATGGTGGATGATGCCAGCCATGGAGTAAAATGAGTTAGTCTGGATTTCTCCTCTTCAGCTGGTTTGTGAGTGGGGCACTCTTTGTATTCTTTCTTCTCACAAGAATGTAGATCTTGCTATTTATTTAGTGCCTTGGTGAAACCACTCCAGGAGTTTTATGTACAACTAGTCTGCAGCATTCCTTTTACGACAAGTACGTAAAGGGAATGCTGCTGACTAGTTCTTTGGATGGCAAATCTGTCTCTCGTGAAATTAAGTTGGCTAAGCCTCTTCTTTAAATGCACATGGAGTTGTGGCAGGAACATTGAGTTTAGACGAATCAGGTGACTTCATTGAAACATAGAAAATATGTAGAGAGATGTCGGTACAAATAGGGAGCAAATGTCCTTTGACTAAGGCATCTACTGTCAGTTTCAAACTAAGGAATAGAGTAAGGCAGGAATGGGGAATTCCCTTGTTCCCTCTGAATCTTTGGGATTCTCTACTCCAGGAAGCTGGAAGCACGGAGAAATAATGAACTGGTTGCACAAAGGGAGAAAAAGTTCCGTATTTGTGGGTCAGGCAGCATGTTTGAAAAACATGGTGGGTTATGTTTGCAGTTGGGACCCTTCTTCATACTGATGGTGGGGGGAAAAATAAATCTGGAGGAGAGACGGGGCACAGCGTAGCAGGTAATAGGTGGACACAGGCCGGGGGGGGGGGGGGGGGGGGGGTTGGAACAAATGCCAGAAATTAAAGCAGAAGGTGTGAGATAGTAGGATGGAAGAGTTGCAAATTGTGAAAGGAGCCTTGGTCATTGATTACATTCAAAGCTGATTGATAGAATTTGGGATAGAAGGTGGAAAATTAAAGTTGAGGTAGGAAATTGGTGTGTCTTGTTGAAAGGGCATACTCCTATTACGTTCTTGTATTATGTCCTTCTCATTACCTGGAGCTTCTCCTTTTTACTATTCTAGAGACATTCTCCCATTAATTCTTCAACGTCTGAATTGGGCACAGCAATGCCCTACCTTCTTGGTCCAAAACCATACTGCTCAATGAAATTTCAAATATGCTCTTTTGTCTCAGTCGTGCTTTGGTGGTCTACAGGAGAATCCCCAGATCCTTTCATGCTTAACTCCAACTGAGTGGATTCTAGCCTTGGAGTTTTTTTCACACTATCATTTGTGACTGCAGCTTGGTGATTTGTTTTCTCCACTACACTTTGTGGAGTTGCATGTAATTTTAATGTACTCTTCTATTCCTACTGCAATGCAGAGCCCCAAAAGTTCTGTCAGTTTGGTTTAAATGCCCCATGATCATAACTAATGAAACTCCGACTCTTTCCTATGAGTTGTGTCGTGACAAAGTAAAACAACAGAGATGTGTGTGGTGGAACTAAGAGGGGTTTGTTGGGGAATGAGGGACAAAGCAGGAGTTTACGAAAGGATAAGTGTTGGGGAGGAAGATTGAGTTTGTCTCTTTGCATTAGAAACTGATTGGCACATGCTTTTAGCTGTCTTCCTGGCTCTCTGAGTTAAAGTAATTGATCACATTTGTATTGATGTCTTCCAATGTGTTCTACAACTTGATGACTGTATTTTGTGAGAACGATTTGGAAACAATCTCACATCTCAAAATGGAGTGTTTTATGAGGCACTGAGTGAGCAGCAGTGTGATTGTATTTGACCAAAACCTGTAACCTGTTATGTGAAATGTTCTTGTTATTTTCCCAATTTCCATTGAACACTGGGACAGGAATACATTTCCCTCTAGACTGTCTTTCTTGCCCTTGTCTGCATTTCAGAGCCATTTTTTGTCTGTCAAGTTTACATGTCGAGACCATGTGCGTTGTCACTTTCTCCCAGATTCTATAGATGCATGGATTGTTGTACCACTATAGATTGTCTTTAGTGTAAAGGTGTGTGGTAAAATCTGGGTAATTGATAGAAATGCCAGGAAAGTTGGGGAAGTGTGGTAGTTGTGAAACCAGGCATGAACTCGATGGGCTGAATCGCCTCCTCCACATTGCAAGAACGTGCACAATCAAGCCGCATTATGATTGAATCAACTGGCTATGGGATACAAGACTGATACAGTTTTGAAGGCCAGTGACCTCAAAATAATTGTTTTAAGCCAAGCCATACCGATGTAGCAGGTAATGCACAACATATAGTCAAATACTATCCCTCACTTTTAGCACTCATGGGGTTAGCATCGACCATTAATGTCGCTGTGATAGCCTCATAATGTCTTAAAGAACTATCAGAATGATGTTTGCAAAAGGAGACTCCTTTACTGTAAATCCCATACCCACAAAAAAACCGTCTCCCATTTTTAATACTCCCCACATGTTTGGATGAATAAAGCTCCAACAACTTAGAAAGAGGGTATCATCCTCTGGTCAGAGTGGTGGTATCTCATGAAGTCCTCCATCCTTCTAAATATTCACTTCCTGCCAATTGTGCTGTATTTTCTTCAAAAGGTGAGATGTGGCTTTTTCAGCAGCAGTTTCCATTTCTGTGACTTCTACAACCAAAGATAAACATATCAAGTTCATGCAATCGCTATCACCTGCAGTCTGCCTATTGAAACATTATCACTGAGAGACACAGAGAGACAGAGTCGACACCCGTACACAGTTCTCTAGCTGGTGAGAGGATGGTTCATTTGCCTGATAACAGCTGGGAAGAAATTCCTTGTCCTGGAGCTGTGCGTTTTCAGTGCTGTGCCTCATGCCCGATGCGAGAAGAGGGTGGGACCGGGGTAACACTCATCCTTGATTATGCTGGTTGCCTTAAGGGCCTGCCCACTTAGCTGTCATTCGCGCACCATTTACGCGACCTGCTAGCGTGTGGGTAGCGCAGGGCTGGTGCGTGGAGGAGTGTGGACTTCGTCCTGAACTAAATCTTTGTAAACGATCGCCGAACTCGGCCCGGGGCTCACGGCCGTTGCGGATCCAGATCCGTCCCCACTCCTACTCCCAGAGCGGAGCCAAGACGATTGGAGATAGAATGACATATGCTCCAGACGGCTGTGCGAATGCATGATGACGCTCGCGACTGTCGCGCGTCAGTCTCTACCGTCCTGTCGTGTAAGTGACTGCCCAAGTGGAACAGGCCCTTTACCGAGGCAGTGTGAAGTGTAAATGGTCTAAATGAAATCTGACTCTCTCGAATACATCCTTTACTTTAAGGATCCTTTAAGCATTTTATCTATCTTTGGTGTATACCAGCATTTGCAGTTCCTTCCTACACATCCTTCCTACACATACTTCCTACTACATTTCCTCCGAGTCGCATCTTCGCACCCCCCCTTCGTGGCCTATCAACTGGATTGGCACGGCCTTTCCTTCCAGAGATCGCCTAGAGCTTCGGCAGCGGACGCAGCGCTGAATTACCATCGCGGAGCGGTGTTGGAGCTCTGGAGTGTTGGGTCTGCTGACTTTAACACTGTGGAGCTGTGGTTTGCGGAGCTTCTGGCCATGGGAGGCGCTGTTTTTAACATTGGGGGGGTCTGGAATCCCTTGCCAGTGTTGGAGCTTCATCTAGCTCGTCCTGTGGACTATGAAGCCGCAGTCTCTGGTAGGAATCGGCTGATCCGTTCCGACGTCGGAGTTTCGATCGAGCTTCCAAAGAGTAAGATGACTGAATTTTATTATCTTCCCTCAGTGGGAAATGTTGATTCCTCTGGGAGATGTTCATGTTAAATTCTATTCTGTATTGTGTTCTTTTTATTTGTATGGTAACTCAAATCTCAATGTACCAATTAGTGCATGTGACAATAAATGTACCTTGAACGTGATCTTTGCATGTGACTTCAGATAGGCGAATAGTTTGCTCCCCAGATCAGGTTCCAATCTAGTGTCATGCAACCTTTTCCCAGTTGTCAAGTCAGGAGAGTTTATTGTCATGTGTCCCTGATGGGACAATGAAATTATTGCTTCAGCACAACAGAACATAGTAGGCATTGACTACAAAACAGAACAGTGTGTCCATATATCTTTATATACGTAAATACATGAATAAATACTGAAAATCACTCCAGTAGCAAACATGAAAAAAAATAGCCAGAGCTATGACCCTAAACTCATCTATATAAGCATTTATCTTCTACTGTTCACCTTTCAGTTTGGCACTATACTGACTGAATAAGTTAGGTAGACTGAAAGCTGAGATTTATTTAGTTACAGTTGTAAGGATTGATATCACCGGCTCTTGTACAGACGTCACAAGTGTTGAGAGGGTCCTTTTGGATTTTGGTGAGTAGTTTGGAGATGTAGCTTGGAAACAGGCCTCTTGGCCCAATGAGTCCATGCAGACCATTGATCACCCATATGCTAGTAGTATGTTATCCCACCTTTGCATCCTACGCACTAGGGGCAATTTACAGAATTAACCTACAAATCGGCTCATCTTTTGGAAACCAAAGCACTTGGAGGAAACCCACATGGTCGCAGGAAGAATGTACAAACTCGACATAGACAGCATCTGAGATCACGGTTGACCCCAGGTCACTGTGCTGTGAGGCAGCAACTATAAGCCGTGCCTCTGCACTTCCCTTTTCCCACTGATGAGTAATTTGAAAAATGATCTAGAGTAAACATTCAGAATATGTTTTATACATTTTCACCAAAAGTAAAGCTTATTTCTTACCCATAAACATTTTTTAAATTTCTCTCTAAATGTTGTCGACTATATTCGGGGCAGTCGAACCATCGAAGCTCCCGAAGCCGGCAGTCGAAGTTCCTGCGTCTGGGCAATTGAAGCTCCCGCGTGGAGGCGGTCGAAGTTCCTGCGGCTTGGAGATCCCGAAGTCGGTCTCTAACCGGAGACTGTGAGCTCCGTTGTTAAGGGGTAATTTCTTAAAACGGACAACTCGCAATAGGTTAGGTAAACCAGCACAAGCTTTACTGATCATCAGCCGGCGAGAGTGTCAGGGATACAGAGTCAAGTATGCAACAGACACTTAACTCTCCCTGAGCCGCCATTCTATTGAATGAAGACATACGGCATCTTTTATAGTATTTTGGAAACAGGTCACATGTTTATACAGAGTTGCAGCAATGACGTTTAGCACAAATCGATCACAGGCTGCACCCATTCAAAGTATGATTGCCACTAATATAATACTTCTCATGCTATGGTTATATCAATCACAAAATTCAGTTACAAAGTTCCCAAACACCAAAAAGCCCAACATTTGCAATGCTGTCTTAACAATGTAAGCATCAATATCAGTGGCAGCACAGAGTTTCTGTTTACAGGAACTACCGAGTCCCCAGTGAACACATCCTCTTCTACTATTGTCAATCGTCTTTTGCTTGGGCATAACAGGAAGCACTATCAGCAAAGCTTGAATGCAGGCTTCTAACTTCCTGATTCCCACAGATTTTCTAGTATACCACAGAATTGCAACTTCAGCTTATTCAGAACCCAAAAAAGTCAAGCTAATCTTACTTAATAAATTATTTTACATCATAAATTATTATATAACCAGGATATTCTCACCATGATGTTAAAGCCCACAGACTCCCGGGGTAGATCTCAGAGGTCGATCCCTGGCAAATGCATCGTGGGCTCCGTGATGTTAGACCCCAGGCACCCGCAGTGGAGCTCTCGAACTAGGTCTCTAACAAAGTCCGCCAACTCCTCGATGTTAGGCCGCAGTGCGGCCGGAGATACGATACGGAAAGAAAAACGCACCTCCGTCGAGGTAAGAGATTAAAAAAAAGTTCCCCCCAACTACCCCCACCCCCCCCACATAAAATAAGCTAAAGAACACTAAAAACATAATTTAACACATTTAAACAAACAACAAAAGAAGGAAGGGACAGGCTGTTGGCGAGGCAGCCATTGCTGGCACCACCCGGTGGTTTAGCTGCTGGGTGAAGGTGGATCCTTAAACCTGGAACCAAAATGTTAAGTTTAAGGGTAGACCAGAAGATTGCAAGATGTAGTGAATAGTGGGGTTATAAATATGGAAAGATGGGTATGGTAAGTATAGGGATTGGGGCTCACAGCAAGGGATTAAATGGGGTTGAGGAAGAAATGGGCGGTAAGGTTAAGGAAATTGGATGTTTGCTATAAATGAATCTGCCATGTGGAAATGTATCATTTAAACCAAGCTCAGTGTTCCTGAGAGTTTGCACACTTTCAAGTATCCCTGCCGTGAAGAGGACTTTATGCTCTTATTGTACTGCGTGACCACAGTATCCCGAGGATGAATTTATGTGTATCGGAATCTGTTTATAACATAAAATAAAATCAGTTGCAAGGTATTCAGTTGCAAAACAATATATTGCAGAACACTTGCTTTGGACATAATCTTTTGGGGCAGATCAGCTTGAGCCGCATTGACCAGACAGTTTATCTTATTTGGCATTGAGTATTTTCAGTGCGCTGCAGAAAAAGATGGTTGCTTTTGATTCATTGGATCAACTTCAATTTGGGGACAGTGAAGTAATTTGAAACCAACTCTTCTGAGTAGCTTTTTCATGCTTTATCTCAAAGTACCAGATCGGGTTTCTGTTTCAAACTTTTCCGTCAACGTTTTGCAGGTTGGCATTGAGAAGGTCACTGGCTCTTACTGCATTCCTTAGGTTTGGGGAAATTTGCGAAGATGCATGTGCTCTCGAGGTTGTCAGGATGGATGACATCATTCCACTGACATGTTCAAAGTGACCATAGAATGCATTGAACTCATCTGTGAAGGATGCATTGTTACCAGAATGCTGCTTTCACTTTGCAGGCTGTTATACAGGCTTTGCCACAATTGACAGGTGTTTGTGCGGTATTCTGAGGACTCTCACTTGGTCCACAATTCTCTCTTGCTGGCTTTGCAAAGGTTATGTATAGATTTCTTGCATAATGGATTGTTTGACTTGAATGCTGCAGACTTGGGACTTCACTTGGTAGTGAACCTCAGTTCATACATACTCTCTGGCTGAGGAACACTGGTATTGTCTAGTTTGTTACGCAATCCACATGACACATTTATTGAAGTCTGCGAGAGTTGTGACATACTCATTTAGAGTGGCCAAAGTCCTTGGACATGGATGTTTGGCAAAGTCTTCGGTGGACATATAGATCTATGGCATAATCTAAATGGAAAAATTGAGAATGTGATTTGGTCCAGTTTTTAATTTCATTACGCTGTCACCCGTTTCATAATTTTTCCTCTCTTCCATATGATCAATGAGCTTCTTGCGCATTCTCCCTTCCTACACTTTTAAACTTATTTGATAAATAACTTTCCACAGTTTGGATGAAAAGTCAAGATTTTAACCATGAGCTGTTTGTCCTTTATATATGTCACTTGTGCTGTTGGGTATTTACAGCAATTTCTGTTTTATTTCAAATTTTTAGCATCTGCAGATTTTCTTTTGTTCCTCCAATATTTGTCTTTCAATTATTGTTAATAATAATAATGATTAGTTACATTTACCGTTAGTGTATGGTCCCATGCAAATTTGGTTCCACCTCATTGCAAGAGTGGTTACACTTAAAATGTTTCATTGAGTGAACTGGCTTTGAAAAAAAACTGGTCATTAAATATTTTGAGGAATTGATTTGAGCTAATATAGCACACTTTTTTTAGACAAACCTGCTCAGCTAAATATAACAAGCTACTTCATGGGTGAGCATGTTATACCTTGATCACAATTTTGAATCTGTTATGAAAGGTCAGACTGGTGTTTTTAGACCCATGGTCATCCCTAATCTCTTGTGGTTGTCAACTTGCTGCCGAGATTTATGTTGTAGGTCCTAGCTACGTTTTAGTTGGGATAGTTGAAAAAGAAATGTTGGCTAATAGAAATTAACAGTATAAGTCCATTTCTCATCCTTCAATAGTGCCACAAGATATTTTGAATTCACTTGAGAGAGTAGATCAATTCAATTTAAAATTTATTTCAAGAGACACTATCAGGAACAAAGCAGTTTTTTGTTTTCTGTCATATTGCATTAAAGTGTCGATGAGGTAATATAGTTGGGTTTGTGAAGGCACCTGGTCCACAATTTCCAAACAAGCTGTAAATGTTATTAGCTGAGAAAATAATTTTGGCAGTTTACTTGTACCAAGATTCACAAGGATGAGAGGAGATCTTATAGAAACATATAAATATCTTAAGGGATTGGACGGGCTAGTGGAGTCCAGAAACAGGGGTCACAGTTTATGAAAAAGGGTTAGGCCATTTAGGACTGAGATGAGGAAAAACCTTTTTCAGCCAGAGATAATCTGTGGAATTATCTGCCAGAGAAGGCAGTGGAGGTCAATTCACTGGATGTTTTCAAGGGAGAGTTAGATATAGATCTTGGGGCTAACGGAATCAAGGGATATGGGGAGAAAGCAGAAACGGGGCACTGGATTCTGGATGGTCAGTCATGATCATATTGAACGGTTGAAGGGCTGAATGTCCTACGTCTGCACCTATTTTCTATGTTTCTATGTAAAGTGTTAGGTACAATATGGTTAAGGTACAGATGCCCTCTTAATCTATGTACGTCAAGTACACATCCATGTATAGTTTAAATGTGATATGATACGATACAACTTTATTTATCCCAGGAGGAAAATCAATTTGCCAACAGCCATAAAAAAACATAAAATACATGAAGAATGAAAATAATGTGCGAGTGGTAAGGCTTTGAAGATATGCAAAGATTGAGGGGGGGGGTGGAATTAGTCTCAATTTACCCCACGGCAGAAGGGGGAAGAGTTGTAAAGTTTGATAGCCACAGGGAAGAAGGATCTCCTGTGGCATTCTGTCCGGCATCTTGGTGGAACCAGTCTGTTGGTGAAGGTGCTCCTCAGGTTGACCAGTATGTCATGGAGGGGGTGAGCTGTATTGTCCAGGATGCTCCGCAGTTTGAGTTCCTCCAAGACCACCTCCCAAGAATCCAACTCCGCTCCCAGGAGAGACCCAGCCTTCCTGATGAGTTTGTTGATCCTATTGGCGTCCGCAGCCTTCGCCTTGCTGCCCCAGCACACGGCAGCGAAGAAGATGGCACTGGCTACCATCGATTTGTAGAACATCTGCAGCATCTCACTGCAGATGTTGAAGGAGTGAGGCCTTCTAAAAAAAATACGGGCTGTTCTGTCCTTTGTACAGGGCCTCAGCGTTCCTGGACCAGTCCAGTTTACTGTACAGATACACTCCCAAGTATTTGTACTCCCTGGTAAAGTGCACATCCACACCATTGATGGAGGTAGGGGACAGGGGTGTTCCTCTCCTCCTAAAGTCCACCACAATGAAAGTAGTTATATTTAGTATGTTGTTACATATCCTTTGCATGCAATGACTGCTTGAAGTCTGCGATTCATGGACATCACCAGTTGCTGGGTGTCTTTTCAGGTGATGCTCTGCCAGGCCTGTATTGCAGCCAACTTTAGTTTATGCTTGCTTTGGGGGCTAGTAACCTTCAATTTTCTCCAGCTTATAGCTTATATCAAAGGCATGCTCAATTGGGTTCAGATCGGGTGATTGACTTGGCCACCCACAAATTGGCCAATTTTTAGCTTTGAAAAACTCCTTTGTTGCTTTAGCAGTATGTTTGGGATCATTGTCTTGCTGTAGAATGAACATCCAGCCAGTGAGTTTTAAGGCATTTGTTTGAACTTGAGCAGATAAGATATGTCTGTACACTTCAGAATTCATTATGCTACTACCATCAGCAGTTGTATCATCAATGAAGATAAGTGAGCCAGTACCTTCAGCAGCCATACATGCCCAGGCCATAACACCCCCACCACTGTGTTTCACAAATGAGCTGGTATGCTTTAGATCTTGGGCAGTTTCTTCTCTCCTCCATATTTTGTCCTCCATACTTTGCTCTTGCCATCACCCTGAGCTTAAGTTAATCTTCGTCTCATCTGTCCACAAGACCTTTCTCCAGAACTGGTCGCTCTTTTAAGTACTTCTTGGCAAACTGTAACCAGGCCATCCTATTTTTGCAGCTAACCAGTGGTTTGCATATTGCAGAAGTTCAGGAAGTCTTCTGCGGACATTGGTCATTGACAAATCCACATCTGACTCCTGACGAGTGTTTCTGATCTGTCGGACAAGTGTTTGGGAATTTTTCTTTAATATGGAGAGAATTCTTCTGTCATCAGCTGTGGAGGTCTTCCTTGGCCTGCCAGTCCCTTTGAGATTAGTAAGCTCACCAGTGCTCTCTTTCTTCTTAATGATGTTCCAAACAGTTGATTTTGGTAAGCCTAATGTTTGGCCGACGTCTCTAACAGTGTTATTCTTGTTTCTCAGTCTCATAATGGCTTATTTGACTTTCATTGGCACAACTTTGGTCCTCGTGTTGATAAACAGCATTAAGGGTTTCCAAAGATGATGGAAAGACTGGAGGAAAGACTAGGTGCTGCGAGGGGCAATTAAACACCGGAGCAATTACAAACACCTGTGAAGCCATGTGTTCCAAACATTATGGTGCCCTGAAATGGGGGGGACTAAACCAAAATGTATAAATATACCCTTTAATAAAATCTGACAATGTGCACTTTAACCACATGTGATTTTTTTTTTTCCTAATGCAAATCTCACATTGTGGAGTACACAGACAAATAAATAAATGATGGGTCTTTATCCCAACCATTATGGAGGGCACTGTAGTTCTCCCACAACTTCCTCCTTTTATTCTTGGTTTCTGCTTACAACCGAAAACAAAAATATCCTGCTGGGCTGGGCTTTATAATCTGCCCTGCCTTTAGGACACTCCCAAGTTCCCTCCACACTTCTTGGTTTCTGCTCATAAATAAGTATTCATTTGTTTTGTTGGACCTCCTCAAATACACTATTACTTCACCATTCTCAGGAGTTTCTCCAGCTTTTTTGTGCAACCTTATTTTCTGCCTTTCTGCCCAACTGACATAACCATCAATATGATCATCCCCTTGACCAGCCCCTTTACTCTGTGGTCCGCTGATTTGCATCAGATTCCAGCACCGCAGTCTCTTCTGTCTCCATTAATTAAATATTGATTTACTTTCAATTAACTATGTCCAATCCACTTTTGCTAAACCATTTCTCAGTTCCATAGAAATGCCTTTCCCTAATTAATTCCCCAATCTGGGTCGAGACCCTTCTTCAGATACTTATCCTTTTCCATAACTGTTGAATCTAAGTTATGGGAGCAGTATTCGTCAATTCGGCCCATCAAGTCTACTCTGCCATTCAATCATGGCAGATCTATGTTTTCCTCTCAACTCAATTCTCCTGGCTTCTCCCCATAACCCCTGACTCCCTTACGAATCAAGAATATGTCAATCTGCAACTTAAAAGTACCCAATGATTTTGCCTCCACAGAAGTCTGTGGCAATGAATTCCACAGATTCACCACCCTCTGACCAAAGAAATTCCTCCTCTCCTTTCGAAAGGTATGTCTTTTTTATTCTGAGACCATGATCTCTGGTCCTAGACTATCCCACTGATCACTCTTTGTTATAATACTTCCTGCTGCTGAATTTTGTGAATGGAGTTTTATGACCCTGCAACTTTGTTAAACTGAGTTCTTCTGTCAATCTAAAGTCAACTTGACTCAAATACTTGTTGCTGTTGAAATCAATTATTTATTCAGCTGAGACTAGTCTCTTGAACCTTCCAACACAGAGCTGATGCTCTGGGGCGGGTCCAGAGAGGAGTAACTTTGCTACAAACTCATGGCATTTATATAGGTATTAGACATTTCAGATACAGAGGGAATGACGAGCTAGTAACCAATCGCCTGAGTCCTCCTGGTGATTTACAACATCAGTCACATGATCCCCCTTCCCTGGCCTCTTTACAGCCTTCGTTTGCCTGTGGTACAGGTGCACAACCTTTTATCCGACAGCCTTGGGACCAGACACTTTTCGTAATTCGTAATTTGTCGGTCTTCGGAATGGAAATTTTTTAGCGTAGATTTTAATGGCTGGCTCAGTGGTAGAGTGCTCGGCTCATATCCGCAAGGTCGCGAGTTTGCGCCTTGATCCTGGCAGTTCCTGTTTGAGTCTGCAATGTAGTTTTTTCTTGCAGAATAAATGTCTGTATGAAATGCAGTGTGTTGAATGAATTCCTGAATTTGTAAATGTGACCGCAGCATTGAATCACCTCTCGCACTCGTGTCACCCTAGCGGAGCTACATGCCCTGGGGCGGGTCCAGAGAGGAGTAACTTTTTTCACACTCTTATATCCGTGTGCAGCAGATTAGGCGACAGTGCGTTTAGCACCAAACGTGAGCTTTGGTGTGCAGACCTGACATCCTGGTGAAAAATGTCCGGTTTCTTCCAGGATCGATATCCCCTCCTCTTTCTCGTTTATGAAGGGGATTTAGGTGCACCCTTTCTGACAGGCCTTCGACCAGAGGTAATTCGGATTTGTCACCTTTGCGGGCCATTTTTTTAACGTTGAACGCTCACTCAACTTTGTGGTGGGATTCCTACTCGCCCGCGCAATGTGCGCCTTGATCTCGGCACCTTCGCGTTTTATGAAGGGGCCTTAGTTCCCCTTTCTCACACTCTTCAATCAGAGGTTCCGCAGAGGCGACCTTTGCGGGCCACCCTCGGTGAGCTTTGGTCACTCAACTTTGGCTTGGGATTCCTACTCTCCCGCGCAATGTACCCTCACCTTCTCTTTTATGAATGGGGATTTAGTTCCCCTTTCGTCGAGGACCGACCAGAGGTTCCGCTCTGCCCACGGTGAACCTCTGGTCACCTCTGCCCACGGTGAATGTCCTTGTCTCCCTGTCCCTGGGATAGCAGGGGGCGATCAAACAGCACAATGCCCCCCTCCCCCTCCAACTCCAGAGGAATCCGCTCCCCGATGGGCTGCTACGGCGACAAGTGGCAGTTCGCCCACAGCCCGAGCTACGCGACCCCAAGAACAAGACGTACCTTGCACACCATCAGCTTCTGCCCCTACGGGGAGCGTGTTCCTCTGGAGTTGGAGCGGGGCTGGGCTGGAGTTGCTGATCTGGGATCTCTGTGCTTGCAGTGGGCCTGGGGGTCGGTGTCCCGATGAGGGGGCACAGCTCGGGCTGTGGGCGAACTGCCACTTGTCGCCGTAGCGGCCCATCGGGGAGTGGCTTCTGGTGGTCCTGATGTCTCCCGCGAATGTGCAGTTTTCCTCTGGAGTTGGAACGGGGCTGGGCTGCTGCTGGCTGTGGGTCTCTGGGATCTCCGTGCTTGCAGTGGGCCTGGGGGTCGGTGTCCTGTTGGTCCTGACGTGTCCGGTGACTGTCACATTATGCTGGCATCGCCGACGTGAAGTCAGTGCAAAGCCCCCACGCCGGTGCAATGGACGGGGAGCTGGAGAGGGGAGGGAAGGGGTCACACACATGGCCGGGAAGCAGAGGGGTGTAGGTGGGGTGAAACTGAAGGGAGCGACAATCTGCTGCTCCGTGCCTGCTGAGTTAAAAAGTTCCCACGCAAGACTCACGATACACTGTATCGTGAGTCTACCGTGGGAACTTTTTAACTCAGCGGGCAGACAGCAGCATATTGTCAATTATTAACCCTCCCGCGCAATATACCCTCAACTTATCTTTTATGAATGGGGATTTAGTTCCACTTTCTTCGAGGACCAACCGGAGGTTCTGCTGTCACCTCTGCGGGCCGCCCTCGGTAAACGTTTTCAAGGACCTTTCTTCAAGGACTGAAAAAATGTCCGCTATTCAGAGGTTTTCGTTATTTGGATCTTCGGATAAAAGGTTGTGCACCTGTATAACTTTGCTTATTTTATTTCAACACAGCAAAACCCCAGTAGGCCCATTTATCAAGGACCACTCCTCAAAATACAAGATGCATATATAACGCAATGATCACACAATTCATATACACTTCCCATACCAAGAAGAAAGATATTTCTATAAATCTAAACAATTTCTATAAGTAATGCTTACATTCCTACTAAGACAATACATTTCATAATTTATTTTACTACAATTTCACAGTTTGAAATACTTTTACCTATGTCTTTAGAACATTAATTATATATGTTTGCTGAATTACAGTTTCTAAGTTCAAAACGCACATCGCCCATCCAAGCATACATGGGTCGTAAATCTGTCAATTTGATTAATAAGAGTTTGGTTCCAGGATACAGCTTCATTCTTAACTTACAGCCTCCCCTTTTCCTGCTATCTCTGGGAGCTGTATTTCCAATCTCTCTACAAGGCCTTTTACAAATATTACAAATTATCTTCTTCTCCAAGCAACTACTCCCTTTCACATACATCCTAATTCAACAGAGCCAAGGCTAACTACAGGGCCTATTATCTCTGAACTATATCTCAAACTCAGCACAAGCCTCACAACTTAATGGGGCGACTTGACGCAAGGTGTGACCAGAGTGAAGTGGTCGTGGTCTAACACGATATCATACGATATAACGGGGGGGTAGACAAAGAGTTCCCACGGTACTCGGCATTTCTGTTATTTGTGCGAGTGACTTGTCCGTCTCCCGAGCTTTCCCGTTAAATCTTGAATGAGCATTGTAAACTGTCAAGTGCAATTAAATCATCACGTGGCACAAATTATGTCATAATTTATTTTATGGCACTTAGAGACATGATTCCAACCTCAAACACAGAGGGTGTAAAAGCTGTCTGTGACTTTTTTACTTTGCAGCTGCAGGGCACAGACAGACTTATAAGAGAAGTTTAAGTTAACTGCAAAAACAGCACTTTTACATCTATAGCATTGTATGTTTTTAAATCTTGGATAACATTAAATGGTTCTCCTGTTGATGAACTGATATATCGTTATATATACTCACATGAGCACCCGGGATACTCCGCAGCCTTCGTCTCCAGCAGGTTCCGTTTTCTCTCCCTGTTTCTATAATCCTCTCTGGATTTATTGTAGAGAATCTCGTTAAATTGGTACCATTCTACAAGTTCCCCCTCTTGTTCCCTGGAGAAGTTATATGGCCTTACCTTCTGCCATCTTCCCTTTACATAAGCGTCTGTAGAGGCTATTCCTACAACGGCTACTGGGGAGGCAATCTGAAATCCACCTTGCTCACCCTCTCCCTGCTCCAAGGAGCCCACAGGCAGTGTTATCTCTGGCATCTCCTGTTGCCTCTCCACCTGTCTCTCTTGCTGCGTCTCCTCCTCATTCTCCTGCATGGCAAAAACCTTTCTGACACGCTTTACCCCCTTTCTTTGAGCTTTTCTGGGAGCCATCTCTGCGTGTTCCTGTTAAAAAGATTCTCCAACAATGACAATGAGGTGGAACGTCCTCGATGGACACATGTTCCATTGGCGACATTGAGAACACCTTTTTTACTCACCTTCTGTCCCCTCTGTCCAGCTTCCGGGTTTACCGTTCGCAGGAGTTCCCACGGTAACCGCAAGAGTTGCTATGGATATTGCACTGGCCACTACGTTCATAAAATGTTGCAATGCTCAACCACAAGTGTACAAGTCACTCTTGGAGAAATTCAAGCTTGCTTGAATTTTCTCCCGAGTACCCAAGTTACACGATTACCTGCCGTTAGCGCCACGATGGTCCACGAATGCCGTACTGTTATCGCACGAGGTTCCCACGATGTTAAACTCTGGTTACCTCTTGCGTCAAGTCGCCCTGTGAAAAAGGGGTTTAAGAATGTCCATAAAGAAAAGAGCAAGTGACCTCTGGCTTAAGAAGATGCCCCTATTCAGTTATCCATTTTCCAACACAATCATACCAAATACAATTTCCTCCAGTGCTATAATTGCCTCAGCAATAAACCAAGCCAAGCAGATTCAGGCCTCCATGTTTTGATTCATCCCCCACCTGTGTGTATGTGTCTGTTTGCACTTTATTTCGGTTCAGGAAAACCTTAAGCTTTTCTTTTGCAAATTACCTAGCCTATATAAAGGTCACTATCCAAGCGGTTCTATTTATATAATATTTCCTCATTTTAGCACTGACTGTATTTGTTAATTTTAGAGTTATTGAAATGTCCTTCGTTTTTCTCTGTGATTGCAAATATATGCATACAGATGTGCTCCTGCCTTTCCCGAAAGATTTCAGGGCTGCACCACACACGCGCACACGCACACGCACGGTTTCTATTCACATTTTGTTTTATTCCATTTATCTTCATACACTTATCCAACTGGTTACTCTTGTTGTATGAATCAGTAATTCAACTGTTCTTACTGGGTTCACTGAGGTTGTAGCCTGTGCAAATTTTATTAATATGCCTGCAAGCTTTCACCCAGTACATGTGCTGATACGTGAACTTTTACTGTACATGAGTAAACTTGTCAGTTTTGATAAGAGACTTGGAAGAGATGTGGCGAGGAATGAATGGAACCAAAGCATAAACACTTCTTACTGAAACTTACCCACTACGTTTAAGAAGTACAGGAACATTTTTTATCCGTGTATACCAGTCATCTTTTCAATTTTAAGGCAATCTTTATAAATGAGTTGTTATCACATGCTCCATAATGAAAATATCCATCACTATAAGGAGAAGGAAATACCCCACATTTACATATCCTGTTTCTATTTCAAAACTATATATAGCTTCTTATAATGGCAATATAGAAAATTAGACTTCAAAATGTCACAATATAGCAAATTAGTGTAGCAAAACAGTCCATGTAATAGAAAAGCAGAATATTATTTAAATGGTAAGAAGCTTTGAATATACAAGTATACTCACTACCAGGGTTCTGGGTATACTTGTACACAAAGTACAAACTAGCGTGTCGGTATGGCAAATAATTAGGAAGCAGATGGAATGTTGGCTTAAATTATAAAGCAAATGAAGTCCATATCTGTCATGCACAGCTGTACAGTTGGAGAGGCCATACCTGATGTACATTGTCTAGTTTTGATCTCTACTAAAGCGCGGGGGCAGTAAAGAGAAGGTTTACTTTGAAAATTCATGTGTTGAGGGAAAGACTTGTGAGGAAGGATTTGGCCTGTACTCATTGGTGTTTAGAAGAACCAGTGCCACTGTGATTTTACTGAATGGGCCTGACAGGTTGGCTACTGAGAAGATATTTCCCTATGTGAATGAATGTAGACCAAGGGATCAGGGTAGGTGTTGCGCATTTAAGAATGCAATTAAGAGAAATTTCTTCTCTGCCAATTGTGATCCTTTGAATTTTTTGGTGCCGTGTTGATGTGGATGGTGAATCATTGAATATGTTCAAAGTGGAGATGGACAGATATGTTCTTTTGTGCAGTCAAGATTGTGGGTAACAGGCAAGAGATAATGGCTCAAATAGGCCAATAACAAATTGTAATCTTTTTGGATGGCGGAACTGGCTCATTTGGCCATGTTGTCTACTTGTTGCATTTCCTTTGTTATAGAAACATAGAAATTAGGTGCAGGAGTAGGCCATTCGGCCCTTCGAGCCTGCACCGCCATTCAATATGATCATGGCTGATCATCCAACTCAGTATCCCGTACCTGCCTTCTCTCCATACCCTCTGCTCCCCTTAGCCACAAGGGCCACATCTAACTCCCTCTTAAATATAGCCAATGAACTGGCCTCAACTACCCTCTGTGGCATAGTGCCAGAGATTCGCCACTCTCTGTGTGAAAAAAGTTTTTCTCATCTCGGTTTTAAAGGATTTCCCCCTTATCCTTAAGCTGTGACCCCCTTGTCCTGGACGTCCCCAACATCGGAAACAATCCTGCATCTAGCCTGTCCAACCCCTTAAGAATATTGTAAGTTTCTATAAAATCCCCTCTCAATCTCCTAAATTCTAGAGAGTTAAACCAAGTCTATCCAGTCTTTCATCATAAGACAGTCCTGACATCCCAGGAATCAGTCTGGTGAACCTTCTCTGCACTCCCTCTATGGCAATAATGTCCTTCCTCAGATTTGGAGACCAAAACTGTACGCAATACTCCAGGTGTGGTCTCACCAAGACCCTGTACAACTGCAGTAGAACCTCCCTGCTCCTATACTCAAATCTTTTTGCTATGAAAGCTAACATACCATTCGCTTTCTTCACTGCCTGCTGCACCTGCATGCCTACTTTCAATGACTGGTGTACCATGACACCCAGGTCTCGCTGCATCTACCCTTTTCCTTATCTACCTTTACTTTCAATTTGTTAAGGTAAGTGTAGTTTTCAAATGTCTTCTAGTGTCATTTCTCATGACACTGGACTTTGAGCAGCAAGGAGTATTCTGCCATGTCCATTTGCATCTTTCTTTCATCACCTATGTGCTTCTCATGTTTGCACCCTCTTGTGACCATGCCTACTTTTTTGAACTGGCAACCTGATTTCTTGTTTCCTCCTAATTCAAAAGTTACTAGCTCTAGGTTGTGGTTGGTTAACTTTGTGATCAAACCATAGAATCTTTAAGCAAGTGTTTTGACCCCTGTTGTAGGAGGTAATTTTACCTATTTCCCTATTGCAAATACTTAGGTAATTTTAAGTTTCAGCTGTCTTTTAATGTGAATTTCTAGGTCTATGCTCACTGCTGTTTGTACCATAATATTTTACTTCTGTAAGCTCATCTGTGTGCTAAAGTGCAGAAATATTCAAATTGGGAAGATTGTGGCAGCCATAATATTATATGGAGCAACAGTGAGGGCCCAAATGGCCCAGACTGGCTCCTAATTTATGTGGTCAAATCTTTCAATCATCATTCTAATAGATAGTTTACAATAAATCGGTTAATGAGGGAATTAATTGGAAAAAAGTAGAAATATGGAGAGGAAATGCTTCAAATAGCGCAACAATTGCAAAATCTTAAAGTTGAATTCAGTTTGAGAACAAGGACTGAGAAGTATGGGAAGGAACCAGGATATTGTTAGGATTGTTAGATTTAGCAACTTTTTCCTATTGCTAAGTTTTGTGTATTTCATTATCCTTAGTTACTATATTCATGTAAGGTTAATGATTTAAGAGGCTCGGTGAATGTTACTATTGATTTTCAACTTCTTGTATGACCTTTAGCCTCCTGTTTTTAATTACTAACAAATAAAATAACCTACTTCAACCTAATCGTGTCTGGCTTCTAACTGCTTCTCTTCCTTCCTTTTGTTATTCTGCAGTGTTCTGTGCCCAGGTCTTTGTGGCTAGGCTGCTCCAACCTGGTAGAGAGCATGTGCGCACTGAGATGCCTGCAGAGCATGCCCAGTGTCAGATGTCTCCAGGTGCCTTATCTTCTTTACTTACTGTGTTTTTATTTTTATGATTCTGTGACTGTGTATGTGTAACCCTCTGAGTACTGAAAAAATCCTCATGATCTGCCTTTACTAAAATTGTGTGTTTGTATACGTGCATGTGTGTGCACGAGCATACAAGTGCAACAGATTTAAGGCTTGAACATGCATTGCTACACCTCGCTTCAAATGACGTGACCGTAGGTAGATCAGAATTATCAGAACTTTTTGCCATGAATGTTAATTGTCTGGGGCTGCTGACTGAATGCATGATTGGCCCTAGAAATGATACATCATGTGTCTAAGTTGCATGCTGCCTGCTTATTATCATGGTTCAGGCTAAATAAAGGATCTGACACTGAAAGGTGCCAGCAAATGTTCAACTGTGTCTTAGTACCTCCAAAACAGGAAGGCAGAAATTTGACTGCATGAAGACGAGGTGAAATGGAGCTGTTAACATCACGGGAGCAATTGCAGAAGCTGTTGGGATGGTTGCCTGCACTGTGAATGTTGCTGGGACTTGCGCTCAAACTATGAATGTTTCTGGGGCACGTGGTAGAACATGGAAGCTGTTGGGACAGGTACACGGCTATGAATGATTGCCAGTATGGTTTTGCGTATGTTGACAGATGCTCTTGGGTCGGAGTTTATTGTAGAATCTTTGTACCTTTTCAGTTCCTGGTCCAGTTAAATAATGTGTGAAAGGGTTTCAGATATCATTTGTATAAGATTAGGAACCTTCCTCTTTTACATCTGTTTGCTAAATAAACATTATTTAAGGCAGTGCTCCTTAAAGACAATTATAACCTATTCATGCATTTAGTCTAAGATTAAAAAGTTTTAACTTGGTTGCATTTCATGTGGGAGTAAGGAGACCATAAAATGAGTTTGGATATGATGTACGTTCCTAGAGCTCTTGAGTTGAATGCAGTAAATTAAAAACCATTTGGTCTTGGTTTGCACTGTATTGCTTCAGTTTTAAAATGTGGACTGATTCTTTATTCCCACCTCTTGCAGCACTCAGAGGGTTAAATTGTTTTAAATGTTAAATCCCGTTTTGTTTTGCTTGAAGAGCTTGGTGTTTGACATGTGTGTTTATATGTATTGTGTTAATGTTTAAATTTGCAATGTTGCAATAAGGCATAACAATGGTAAATGCTGAACGTGTCTGCATGCAGCATGCATTTTGGTGTAACTTGCTGTAGCTGGTGATAATTAGTTTTGAGCTTAATTCTAACCACATGCGTGTTCCAATTTGCCATGCTGTTTGGATCCATTTTCGTGTAAGGGTAGTTCTTAGGACAGTAATGTGGAGGTTCAGGACTTGCTGTGAAAGGCACTTGCTACCTTGCATACTTGGGATTATTGAAATACATTGAGATTTGACAATTACTTTTATTCTTAACCAAAATGGTAGTTTCCTCATTGAGGAAAGTGCATCCTTGTATCTCCAGCACTGCATGTACAGTGAAGGACTTGGAACAGTCTAGTTACTGTGGTAGTGTAGACAATGGCGCCAGTAGTTTGTACTGGTATTGCTTCAATGAATAGTGATATGATGATGGCCAGATAATCAGTTTTGAGATTTTACGGGTGTCAAGGATCATTCCCTGCTGTTATTTCAATAATACTGTGGGTTATATTAATCCTTCAGAGAACAAATAGGTCTTAGTTTGTACATTGACCCAAAGAATATATCTCTAATACTGCAACACGGTGGGCAGCTAGATTAAAAAAATGAACAATGTGTTTGTGTGTGTGTGTGTGCGCTTCAGTATTATTGTTGCAGATGTGAAGTCTGTTCAAGAATGGGGAATAAACTTCATGGTTTCAATTCCCATGATTAGAGAAAGTGATTTCTCTGAATTTCTTGAATCAAACTTTATGCCTGTGATCTGCCATGGTTGAAGCTGGCATGTTTGTTCATTCAAAGTTTCTATCCCCTTTTTTGCTTTCCCCTGCAATTTTAACCTAATGCTACTAACTCTGTGCATATATGGAAGTCTCAATGCATTTGTGGCCACCAACCACCTTAGTTTTTAGTTTTAGACGTACACAGGGCTCAAAATTAACGGTTGCCCGGGTGCCATTGACCACTCAAAGCGCCGCCGGGCAACCTAAACGGCGAGTCATTTTGCCCGGCTTGGCAACCAGATACTGGTTTGTACCGAAGATAGACACAAAAAACTGGAGTAACTCCGCGGGTCAGGCAGCATCTCTGGAGAAAAGGAACGCGGTGTTTTGTGTCGGCGGTGACGGCTGTATTGCGTGGGAAAGATACTAGATGCGGGGTGACGAAGGGTTGAAGCGAATGACGGCCCCCGAACAGCGGCTCCATCTCCTCCTCCTCCCGCACCCCGCCCGCCCTGATAAGGGCCGCTGCCTGCAAACCCGCTAACGGCGCACTTTCAAAACAAACCCTCCTGCACGCCGATGCCGGGAGGAGGGAGGGAGGGGGAGGCCTCGGTGTGCGGGAGGGTTTATTTTGAAAGTGCGCCGTTAACGGGTTTGCAAGCAGCGACCGCTATCAGGGAGGAGGGGGTGATGAAGCTGCTGCTGTGCGGGACCCATCATTCGCTCCGACACTTCTGAAGCAGCTGCACCATAGATCCTTTAGCTGTAGGATCTTTGAGCTGCACTGCTCGGCCCCGCACCTTGCTGTTGGCTGGCAGAGGAGGGATTTTATGATGAGCAACATTCACAACTATATGTACGCAAAGGGGTTACCATGGTCCAGGATTTATTGACACAGGTTGATCATACGCTGAATAATCCAACCACATTTTTGTTTGGAATTGGAAAGAACTAATAGAAATTGCATTAATTACAATGTATAAAAAGCGTTGAGATACTGTCTTATAATTTTTCTGCATATCATTGTGGGATATATCAAGTCTTGATTGGTGAATGTTTAGTTTGTGACTTTATTTGAAGCAGAAATAATATATGAATGCTTCATTGAGTATAATTTCGACTGGTAACTACGCAATTCGTCCGAACACATTATCGCACGCGTCATGCAAGCCATCTTAAATGACCACCTAAACTGTCATTTGGCAACCTAAAAAGCTGCCAAGGTTGCCCGGCTGGCAACAGGGTAAAAAAGTTAAGCGAGAGCCCTGATACAGCGTGGAAACAGGCCCTTTGGCCCACCGAGTCTGCACCGGCCAGCGATCCCACATATTAACATTACCCTACCCACATTGGGGCCAATTTGCATTTATAGAAAGTCAATTAACCTACAAACCTGTATGTCTTTGGAGTGTGGGAGGAAACTGTAGATCTCAGAGAAGACTCACGGGGAAACGTAAATCTCTGTACAGACAGCACCTGTAGTCAGAATTGAACCCGGGTCTCTGGTGCCGAAACCTCCGCTGCACCACTGTGCTTCCCCATCTTTTAACTAATTAACCCATTGTTTTCATCTCTTGTATTTTCATAATTATAAAGCACTATATGACTTTGATACTATCTATAACTTTCTACTTTGCTCACAGCGGTCGGTATCTGGTAAATTATTTTTGTATTCTTGGAAACTGGGGAAGTCCATGTGAAGTGACAACCTTGACCAGGCATCTTGCATAGCTCTGTTTAACGGTGCCATACTGACTAAGAAATATGCCTGTGAAGAGCTTGGTATGTAGCAGTTCTGAATGATGCTGATGTCATCTGGAATTTTAATTTTCTATTGACAGTCCCATTTATTTGGTACAGTTTCTGATACGTTGTCTTTGCTTTGAACTGTTATTCAATAAATCTCAACTGTTGGTCCGTTAGCCTCTTCACTACCAAAGACTAGATGTCCAACAATTTATTAATCTGAATCTTCAAACTAATCAATGGCTGAACATCTGATGGCCTCTTGAAGAGCATTTTAAGGATTTACAATCCTTTGTCTAAAGATGTTTCTTTTGTTCTCAGCTCTGAAAGGTTGTCCTCTCATCCTAAGAGTATGTGACATCGACCTGGACGAGGCACTGAGAAGAAACAGGCTGTCAGCATCTACATCACTCTCCCTCAGAATCTTGTCTATCTCAGTGAGAATTCGTATTCTTCCAAGCTCCCATATGTGAATGAGTCTTGTGTTTTAAAGGTATCTTTACAAGTCTTCTGGAACTAAGATGACAAATCAAAGGGGTTATCTTCAGTTCTTGGTCTATGCCATGCAGTTAAGCTGCAGGAATCCCCAATGCCCCAAGCGTGCTTGCAATCCATTGAGATGATGCATAACACAAAATGTTGGAGGAAATCGGTGGGTTAGGCAGAATCTGTGAAGGGAATAGACAGGTGATATTTCAGGATGGGACTGAAATTGGCTGTATTCATACACCTGAGTTTGCAGTTAAAAGATGGGCATCTGGTTGTGTAAGCAGGTGTTGTGTATTATTTCAGCATGTTAAACTATTGAATTTGTCTGATTCTGTTAATTAAATTCCTTTGGTTAGCAAGGCCATAGTTTTGAGATTGCATTATGCGGTGTATATAATCAGTGCATTTTTAAACTTTCATACAGTTCCTTTGGTTGTTATGAGAGTTTAGATCTGTGGTTAGATTGCATGTTAATCCAATTAGTTCAAATGCTACCTTATTGCTGCTATCAATTGCAGTTTTATTTGGTGTGTAATATAGTGATTGTGGTGGATGATGCATGTGCTTTACTGATATATGTATTAAGTATTTATTCTAAGCTAGTGTTTATAAAGCTGCAGCAAGTAAACATGTCATTGCGCTGTTCCCAGTGTGCATGACAATCTCATAACCTGTTTTTCCGCTAAAGTGCATAATGGCGATAAGTATTTCCCCCTCTTCCTGAATATGCTGACCACCCTCTGTTGTTGCCCACATTAATGGAATGCCCATCTTCCTTGGGCCCATTGGCGTGTGATTTGTGGCGAGGCAGTGGGAAAGCCCAAGGTAAAGTCTAATTCTTTACTTGCCAGGTAGCCATATAGTTTTGGTTTGTATTGAGATTCGGCTTTTGTAGTGCACCACAGAGGTAACCCATTTTTCCACTTTTTTTCTCGGTGTCCTGGGGGTGTTTCTGTAATGGATGTCCTTTTTCTGGGGGTACTGATGTAATTTCTAAGTGAGAGAACAGACTGATCCCATCAGACACCAGAGCCTTGCTGGATGGCAACAGATTTTTGAGGCCAATACTCATGCACAGTGACCTAGAAGATGTCACTGGGTGTAAACCAGTTACCTCAATACAGACTCTACTTGGTAAGCTGATGCACTAACATTTGAGGCGCACTCTTCATTTAAAGTGCTTTCAAGTGGCATTTCCCTTAATATTGGTCACCCACACTGCAATTTGATTCCACCAATGATCAGGTAACTTGTATATGAGCTAACATTTGTTAAATGACCCTAATGTGCAAAGATAATACAGAAGTAATTCAGCTTATGATGCTAGATAATACATTTTTTTATGTAGTTGTGGAAATGCAGCATGGCTGCATGATGCCTGATTTGTTTCCCCAGAGCAGTTTTACTTTCCATTCGTGGGTCATAATTGTATTTGGGCTGCAGAATATCTTAGCATATCTCATTGGGCAGGATCATCCCCAATTCCTGACACACCATTGGTTTATTGTTAAAAAGTGGCAGGAAGAGAGATTTGTGAGGAGTGTAGGTTTCTTCTCTTGTCAATTCTGTTGAGACTCAAAGGAAAAGGCTTATTGCGTTTCCTTTGACTTGCCAAGCAACCGCACCTCTCCGTTTCGTCGCTTTTTTTGTTTATTATGTGATAGATTCAAGTGTCTATCAAGGTTACTGGGTAGGAGTGGCAGCCCAAGCTAACTTGTGCCAAGGACTATATGGTCTATTTAACTCGGTTACACTTGGCCCTGGCAAACAAATTCAACATAAAAACATAGAAAATAGGTGCAGGAGGAGGCCATTCGGCCCTTCGAGCCAGCACTGCCATTCATTGTGATCATGGCTGATCGTCCCCTATCAATAACCCATGCCTGCCTTCTCCCCATATCTCTTGACTCCACTAGCCCCTAGAGCTCTATCTAACTCTTAAATCCATCCAGTGCCTTGGCCTCCACTGCCCGCTGTGGCAGGGAATTCCACAAATTCACAACTCTCTGGGTGAAAAGGTTTTTCTCACCTCAGTCTTAAATGACCTCCCTTTTATTCTAAGACTGTGGCATTTTTGGGAACATTGGGAACATTTTTCCTGCATCTAGCATGGACCTCGCGTTGCCAAATTCTGATCTTATCCAACTGTTAAAGATGCAGAGCTGAGGTCCGACATATGCAAGGATCCTGAACCACATTCCAATACAACTGGAATTGCAGAGTTTTTTTGGTATGGATGGATTGATGCAGCAATTGTTTGCTTATGCATGTGACAAGGATTGGTCCAATATTACAATGCTAAAGAGGATGAAGTTTAGGTGTGGGGCAGCTAGTAAAACCATTGATTCACAGCAATGAGAGCTTGTGGTCAATTCCCACCTGGGGCCCAGTCTCTTGAGTTTTCGCATTCTCTGTGTGACCACCTGAATTTCTTCCAAGTGCACTGGCGCCTCCCAAACCCCCAAAACATGCAGGTTGGTTAATTTTCCATTGTAAATTGCTGTAAACTGGTTTGATCCACAAACCTGTCTTCATCCACACACCTGGGTGTGCATATCTCTGCAGATCGGTCCTGCACTCACCACAGTGATGCATTCATAAAGAAACCTCTTCAATGCGTCTACTTCCTTAGAAGATTGAGGAGATTTGGTCTTTCAACAAATATTCTCTTGAACGTCTACAGGTGTCCAGTAGAGAGCATATTGACTGGTTGCATCACGGCCTGGTTCAGCAACTCAAACGCCCATGAACGATGATTGCAAAAATGGTGAACACTGCCCAGTCTATCGTAGGTACTCCCCACCATTGAGGGGATCTACAAGGTTTGCCAGCTACAGGGTGGCCTCAAAGGTAGCCGGCATTGTAAGAGACCCACACTACTTTGCCCCAGTCATTTCATTCCTGCCATCGGGAAGAAGGTATGGGAGCCTGAATACTGTAATGTTCAGGAGCAGCTTCTACCCTACAACCATCAAGCTATTAAACACTACAACCGTGGAAATTGTTTATTGTGGTGTTTACAGAGTACTATGTTTATATGTTTGTCGTGCTGCTGCAAGTAAGAATTTAATTGTTCTCTTTTGGGACATGTGACAATAAAACACTCTTGACTCTTGCTCCTAGTGAGTGGTAGGAGCTGCTACAAACTGCTAAGATATGTGGAGAATAAAACACATTATTAATGAAGCATTAATGCAAATAGATAGTTGGTTGCTGGTGCAGATTTAGTGTTTCTAAGCTTTCTTCAGTATGGCCAATAGATCTTCCTTATTCAAACCTATGAATATTTTAGTTTACTTTACACAGCGTGGAAACAGGCCCTTTGGCCCACCGTGCTTGTGCTGACCAGCGACCCCCACACTTTAACACTATCCTGAACACACTGGGGGACCATTCACAATTATACCAAGCCAGTTAGCCCACAAACGTGTACGTCTTGAGTGTGGGAGGAAACCGGATATCCCAGAGAAACCCCACGCAGGTTGCGGGGAGAACGTACAAACACCTTACAGCAAGCACCCGAAGTCGGGATCGAATCACAGTCTCTGGCACTGTAAGACAGCAACTCTACTGCTGCGCCACCATACCGGCCTGTGTATATGTTCCTGAAATGTTTGTATCTGCTCCAACTAGCTTCGTTAATATGGCAGGTCCAAATATTTTGGTTCTTATCCATAATAGGCAGATGCACTGCACACATGGGGAGATGGTCTGTAATCTCTAATGTATCACAACACTTCCTTTGCACCCTTCGTAACAAACTTGTAAAGTGTGGTTTGTGTGCAGCATCAGAGTCGAGTGCTGCATTGTGTCACAGTTTTGAAGAAGCTTGCAATCTGGTGAGTAGGGTATTGCATTGCTAATGGAGTGTTATGAAGCTCGTTTTGTGTGGTTCAGATTCCATAGTGCAAATCCAATTTCAGCTCTGTTGCAACATTATATATACTTCCTCATTGAATGAGTTTTTTGCTTTTTAAACAATGGTCAAAATGAAATGCAGTGGGTGCTCCTGAATTGAACAAGTCTGAGTTGCTTTCTGCCTTCTCTCGTAGGAGAGTAATGTCCCTGACAGTATATGTAGCATGTCTTCAGGAGCATATGACATGCCCATTTACTATTGTCATTCCAAGCTCAGGGCTACTAACTTATCTGCAGCTTCTTTGTTGTTGTATAGCAGTATAGCAATGCTAGAACTGGTGACTAGAAGATAAATTGGCTTTCTGTGATTTTTTTCAGTCATCTTGTAGCACCAATATAGATGTTAACCATTGAATACACTGGCTTCATCGATTCTCATTTCTTGCTCAAAAGGTATAATTGAACAAATTGTTAGACAAGAACAATATGCTGACTTTCCCTGTTTGAACTAGCCTTCTGAACAAATGTTTTAACCTCAATATTTGCAAAAAAAGAAACGATGATAACAAAATCAGGCCACTGTTAGATCTTTGCTAGGTGAGAACGGGAACCTGGTGCTTTTCCTTTATCATCGTTACTTTTTCGCATATCTTTCATAAGTTTGTTCTATATCTCTCCACATGTATGTCTATATCTCTTGTTACCCTTTCCCTTGATTAGTCTCAAGAAGGGTCTCGACCCGAAACGTTACCCATTCCTTCTCCAGAGATGCTGCCTGTCCTGCAGAGTTACTCCAGCACTTCGTGTTTGAATTGTATAATATGGCAAGGTGATCATGTGCATCTCATTCAATCCAATTTACTGTCTCCGTTCCCTTCTTTTGCAGACGACATGTAGCCCATATTGGACTTTTAATTGATCGTTTTCAAATTCACAGCAGTAGCCCATTTTTTATGTGAACATATATAAAGTTAATACGATCCGTCACATTGAACTGGTCTAGTAGTAGCAAATTTAAAACCATTTTTGTATTTAACAAAACAACAGTGTGTTTTCTCTTGAAGTAATACAGAAACTGGAAGATTTTGTTCTTCATCGATCCTTTTAATGGTTCTCAAAAGAATAGCACAGAAGGTTTTGGACCCAAGTGTATTTTGATCTTCCTATTGTGGGGTTAATTTGCCCTTTTGTGCCTGAAATGGTTTTGATAGCCTTGATAATATCAAATAGTTCATTATCTTAAAATATGAGCACGGGCCATTTTCTTTCACCTACATATGTGCTTTATGGATTATAATCAGTGCTAATTTCTTGACTTTCAATATTAGTGCGTTTCATGCTTTTGTAGGCTGACCTTACTTTGAAGGTTGACCTACTGTATTATGGCACTGGTCCCATTCGGATGGAGTAGAAGGCTGCTGGTGTGAATTCCTTTTGAATTAGCTGACCTCCAGTGGAGTCGCTTGCCATGTCCTTGAATGTACACAATGGGAAGGAGGGGTAAACAGTGAGAGTGGTGGTGAAAGTGGGTTTCCTAAATGGTTCCTGCTACTCTTGTTGCTGCTGCTGCTACATTTGTTTAGAAGCCGAGAGGTTTCCTGAAAAGGTTGAGTCTTTGAGATGATGCAGAGTTAGGTGAATGAAATGCTGGAAATGGTGTGCAATAATCTTTTGGTACCAATGTTATTTTTACTTTTTAGTATCTGGTTAATTTCAAGTCGCACTTGAATACTCTGGTGCTTCAGTATCTGGTGTTTCATTGACCAATAGATGTGTAAAGTTCCAAGTTCAGTATGTTATTTATGCCTCAACCAAGTTTGCACCACAGAAGCGGATAGATCTTAATGTTCCCATACAAAAAGAAAAGGGTTTGGAACATCAGGGGCTAGGAATGTGGATAGATTTGGAGCTGGAGGGAGATCCGGAGTGCTTGAATATTTTCCGTTCCCTTTGAATTTAACAGATTCACTGGGACATTCATTATAATACGTAAACAAAGGAAACGGGTGTGTTTTGGTATTGATAAAAGTAACATTGCATTGCTCGAAAAATCTGCTGGTATAGCACGATCAAAGTCTAATGACTAGATTAACTAAGTTTTACTGTCTATATGAGATGATGTCATTATATGAAGATAGGTTGACCATTCACTGAATATGTCCTTGGTTCTTTTGCCTATTAATGTACTCTTGCACATGAAGGTTGATTTGAGAATACGTGGAAAGCAATAGTGCCAAAAGAATGAAACCTTCCAACAGGCATGGCTGACGGAAAAATGGGACCCAAGCAAAATGAATAAGTCATTAAGTATATTGCTGTCATTCTTAACCTGCAGGGATTTTATGGTGGAGTTGTGTTGCTTTTATTCCACTCCTGAATATAGGACATTTTCAATACTTTTACTGCGATTTTTAATTTAATTAAGCTATTGTGGCAGATTGTATGGATTTGGGTGGATATTCTGGTGACGGTAGAAATGAAATCTAAGAAGGCTGATGTGATGTGAAACGCAACTGCAAAGTAGGCAGTTCTGCTTTGCTGAACCAGTGGTTTTAGTATTTCTGCTTTGAATGCTCTTTCAGAAGAAGAATATCATGTTTTGAAGTACAGTTAAGATTTCCACAGTGACTGTGAATTGGTGTTAAAAAATAATTTACCATTCAGCATATTGTACAATAATTGAAATGTTTATTGGAGAAGTACAACAGACAAATTGTATGATATCCTAGCCTGCCCAATCTTTACCTATAGTTCAGGCCCTCGGGTCCTGGCGACATCTTCATATCTCTTCCTTGCACCCTTACCAATTTAATGACACCTTTTCTATAGCAGGGAGACAAAACCTGAACACAATATTCCAAGTGCAGCCTCAACAAAGTATTGTATGTTTGTAACATAACATCCCAACTTATTTTCTCAATTCCTTGACTGGTAAAGGCCAAAAGCCACTTTTACCTCCCCTATCTACCAGTGATGCCACTTTCAAGAGCTATGTACTTATACTTTTGGATCTCTATGCTCAACAATACTCATGTAACACAAAAACAGGCCCTTCGACCCAACTCGTCCATGCCAACCTAAATGTCCTAGTTAAAGGGCTGTCTCACGTTGC
The DNA here is from genome assembly GCF_028641065.1 of Leucoraja erinaceus. Lineage (NCBI taxonomy): Eukaryota > Metazoa > Chordata > Chondrichthyes > Rajiformes > Rajidae > Leucoraja > Leucoraja erinaceus. The sequence goes on from NC_073387.1 coordinate 2,533,151, forward strand.
GAGTTGACACAAGAGGTACCCCGAGTTGAAACTCGTGGTAATAACGTACGATTAACATACGGAACTCGTGGACGCAACTTAGACTTGTGGTGCTAACGGCAGGTTCCCGTGTGACTTGTCAACGCTTGAAAAAAATCAAGCATGTTTAAATTTTTCCACGAGTCAAATTTACTCTTGTGGTTAAGAATTGAAACATTTTAACTTGTTGTAAGAACATAGTGGCTCGTGCGTTTACCTTAGTGTCTCGTGAGTCTACCGTGGGAACTCTTTAACTCAGCGGGCAGGCAGCATCTCTGGAGAGAAGGAATGGGTGATGGGATGACATTTCTATTGAACCTCGCAATGTTTACGGCCGAACTGAACTCAAAATATGGTTTGTATATCAAACATGCATGTTACAAGCACTAACCAACCATTGACAGATGAAATATACATGCAGCTCCTGGAAAGCGAGCGTTAATTAGTTCCGTGTGAAGTTCTTATCGATCGTAATTTTATTCTGAATAGTTTAAATCTACCGAGTAGCAGTTTACACCCACCGCCTCCATACTAATACACGTGTATCCACATGTTGTTTCCTCCATATACCACTGGTTGTATAGTTATTTAGGTGTTTTGGCCACCCTGAGTCTGAACGGCGCTGTAATACAGAGCAAGTCTTTATTTCTATTTCCCTTTGTGAGAATGTTTTTTTCCTGGATCATCTTCAGTAAATAGACATGTGGGCTGCTCTAATAATGTTCACATGTTGCCTAATCGCTTTCCAAATATTGGAACGTGAAATTATCTTTTATCTACCGTGCAAAGCTTCATTTCAGATCTTCACAATGCCAACCGCATTGAAACCTTTCGCTGCTTGGACGCCGGCAGAAAATGACTATTAGTTTCCCAGATAAGTACGAGATGCAGAATGAGTTCGAATACACAGTGGGGTATAGCTTAAACTTGTATATGTGTGTTGGTGGAGCGAGATCTGGGTGCCCCGAAACTCCATTGGTTTGTTCCTCGACAAGCCGATTGTACCGCCTTCACCGTTTGTAACACCTTTTCCCACGGACATCTTTCAGAACAAGCTCAGAAACGGCTTCTCTTTTGTCCGTTTTCAGGTGAGCCGACAGTGTGGAGAGGTTGGGTTACACGACTTTTGGCTGTAATGGATATTTGTCACCAAACCAGACGAATTCTTGGAGACCAAGCACCACTTGTATAGCTTGTTCTACCCGTTTAGCTTAAAAATGAAGCCCCCCCCCCCCCCCCTCCCCCTCCTCCCTGTGCTGAATCTATCTTTAATAAGTCTCATAATCAGGCTACCATGAACAAGAGACAGACAAAATGCTGGAGTGACAATGGGTCAGGCAGCATCTGTGAGGAATAGGTAATATTTCGGGCCAAGACCATTCTTCAGACGGGTCTCGAAACAAAACGTCACCAATTCCTTTACTCCAGAGATGCTGCCTGACCCGCCAAGTTTCTCCAGCTTTTTGTACACTTGTTCAGACTTTCGGTTGTTGATCTCCAAAGTTTCTGTGCTTGCTATCTCTCTTGCTCTGCTTGCTATCTCTCCGTTTCTTTTGATTTTTCTGATGCCCTATTCACACCCTGTTCCAATCTGATTAGTTCTGGACCTGATCTCACACACTGTTCATACCTTCAAGTTTATTAGATATCAATCACCACAAATTTTGGACTGGTTCATCTTTCTTCGCAATTTTTTTAAACAGCAAACGGGCAACTGATTGAATGATTACTGCATTGAAAAGCTACTTTAAAGATTCTGCACAGTGTCTCAATTGTGCAGCAGCTCCACAAATAATAACAGAATCATATTTTTTTTATCACAGTTAACATCTATAACACTGTTGCTTATCAAAACAGACCTTCCTTCACGGAGGCTCAAGAGTAACTCGGGAGACGAACCTGGAACATCGCAGAAAACGGCAAACTTGCCATACCCGTGGGAACTCGGTTAAACTCTTGATCATACACTTGGGATCTCGTACACAACCACAAGTCTTTCACTCGGGGTACCTCGTGGGTCAGCTCCTCCCGTGAGACAGCCCTATTAATCTAATTCCATTTAGTCCATTTCCCTCTAAACCTTTCCTCTCCACGGGACCTTACCATTCATTGTGAGGACTCTGCTCTTACTTGGATTCCCCAAATGTAACACCTTATACTTACCTGAATTAAATTCCAGTAACCATTCCTAAGGCCCACTTTTTCAACTGATCCCACTGTCATTCTTGATAACTATCTTCACTATGATACCAACTATTTTAGTGTCATCTGTAATTTACTAATCACACCTTGTACATTCTCATCCAAATCATTGATAAATGACAATGACTCCAGAAAGCTGGAGTAACTCAGCGGGACAGGCAGCATCTCTGGAGAGAAGGAATAGGTGAAGTTTTGGATCAAGACCCTTCAGTCTGAAGAAAGGTCTCGACCCGAAACGTCACCCATTCCTTCTCTCCAGAGATGCTGCCTGTCCCGCTGATTCATTCCAGCTTTTTGTGGCTATTTTTGGTTTTGACCAGCATCTGCAGTTCCTTCTTACACATCAATGAGCCCAGCACTGATTCCCTGGGGATCAGCACTTGTCACAGGTCTCCAGTCTGAATAACAACCTTTCACCACTGCCCTCTGCTTCATACCATCAAGTCTGTACACAAATAGCTACCACTTGTCGATCTCGTGCAATCTAACCTTCCAGTGCATCCTACCATGCAAAACCATCTTGAAGACCTTGCTGAAATCCATATAGTGTACTGTGGTTATGACCTCGTCAACTTTCATGGTTACTTCAAATTCGTGAGATGTGATCTCCCACATACAAATCATGCTGACTATCCCTAATCTATCGGTCGATCCAAATACATGCATATCCTATTTCAGAATTCTCGCCTGTAACTTTCCTACGAGAGATGTTAGGCTTACTGGTCAATAGTTACCAGGTTTTTCTTTGCAGCGTTACTTAGTTAGAAGCACAGCATTAGGCATCTTCTCACCTTCCAGCCCTTCACCTGTGTCTAAGGATGACTCGTCTATCACAGAGGGCACTCCTGCAATTTAATCTCTAGCTTCCCACAGTGTCCTTGCATATATCTGATTAGGTTTAGGAGATTGATCTACCTTCATACATCTTGGGACGCCCTGAACTCCTCAACTGTAATACAGGCTATTCTTGATGCCTCCACTAAGTTCCCTGCCTTTATATCTTTCTCCATGGAATATTAATTGAAGAACTTGCACCTCTCCTGCACCTCCACACATTGCCACTTTAGTTTCTTAGGGACCCTGTTCTCTTTTGCCCCACCGCCACCTATTGCTAGTTCTTGAATGATTGTCTGCACTATTTTGAGAAAATGCTTCATATTTTGATCATGTTTCAATTCAATGTATTTCCAGAATTCAGATATAAAGTTAGCTTTTGTTTTGACACCTTACCTTGCCCTATTGTAATTTATTTTATATTTTTATAATTTACCCATCTCTGCCTGTCCGTAGGCTTGCCCCATGGATGCCTCTCAAGTTGAAAAGTCCCACTTCCTTTGTCACTTCTATGAATTGCCTTAGCCCATAGGCAATTCATAGAAGGGACAGTCTCAACATGCTGGTGATCAGAACCAGTTGTATTTAAGACATTATATTTATTAACTTATCGCCGTATTCTGTGCCTTAACTTCTGTAGTGTTGACCATGTTGCTTAATGTTTTTTTGTTGATATTACTGATTGCTATTTTGCACTGTTTGGTCATGTACAGCACAGGATCATAGACAATAGGTGCAGGAGTAGGCCATTCAGCACCGAGCCATTCAATACGAGCATGTCTGATCATCCAAAATCAGTACCCCGTTCCGGCTTTTTCCCCCATATCCCTTGATTCCCTTAGACCTAAGAGCTGAAGAGCACTGAATGTTTTACTAACTCTTTCAAATCTGCCCTTGGTTATTTTAAGATGTATTCATGGAGTTAATATGTTGCTCATTTTTGCTTCCTTGTTAGTTTTGGTTGCATGACTAAATTTTACTTTAATCTGCCATTGATATTCCCATTTACTTCCTCCTACAATTTACTCTTGTGATTTGTGCCAAGGTATTTTCTAAATGGGGAGAGGTTCAGAAATCGGAGGTGCAAAGAGACTCTGAAGTGCTGGTACAGGATTCCCAAAAGGTTAATTTACAAGTTGAATCAGTAGTAAGGAAGGCAAATGCAATGTTTGCATTAATTTCAAGAGGACTAGAATATAAAAGCAGGGATTTAATGCTGAGGCTTTTTAAGGCGCTGTCAGATCGAAATTGAATTATTGTCTGCAGTTTTGGACTTCATATCTGAGGAGGGATCTGCTGATGTTGAATAGAGTCCAGAGGAGGTTTAAGAGAAGTGTTCAGGGGATGAATGGGTGAACGTATGTATGGTGGGTGTTTGACAGCTCTGGGCCTGTACACATTGGAGTTTAGAAGGATGAGGAGGGATCTAGTGGAAAAGTCTAGGACCAGAGGGAATAGCCTCAGAATAAAAGTATGTACCTTTGGAAAGGAGATAAGGTGGAATTTATTTTCGCAGAGTGTGGTGAATCTGTGGAATTCATTGCTACAGATAGCTGTGGTATTTTTAAAGCGGAGATTTAGCGGTACTTGATTAATAAGCGTGTAAAAGGTTCTGGGGGAAAAGATAGAAGGTTAAGAGGTAAAGATAGATCAGCCATGATTGAATGGTGGGGTAGACACGATGGGCCAAATGGCCCAGTTCTGCTCCTATGACTTTTGAATATCTGAACTTAAATCTGGTCTGGAAGCTTCCTTTTTCACAATGGTGTGAAATAACTTAAGTTGAAGATTTCTGGTTTGATGTATGCCAATTAATATACTCCATGGTTTTATATTCAAATGATTTATACAAGAACGAGTGCTGATCATGTGTGTAGACAGCCTGTCTGTTCGCAAAGCTAACATTACCATGAATATTCTGAAAACTAGTTTTGCATTGAAATAATGGCTGCTACATTCACTTAATTTTATATAACATGAATAAACCCTAACATATGGGCCAAACACAGGCAAATAAGACTAGTTTAAATAGGAATCTTGCTTAGCATGGGCCAGTAGGGCTGAAGAGCCAGTTTCAGTATGAATATTCCAAATACAGATCAGCTGATCAATCAATCCAAGGAACTTCAGCACAAGACTTGACTGAGAGCCATATGTATCAAATGGCATCGTTGAAAGGATGTTGTGGACAAGACCAATTGTAATGGTATTCTTTCTACTCGGATCATAGACCAAATCTTCATACAAAACAACTTTGCATCCCCTCTGTTCTTAACAATGGCACCTATTTGGTTATGACATTGTAATATGATAATCTCAGAGGCATTCAAATATCTGTAGTTTGGAGGAACCAGTGGTTGAGATTTGTCAGGATTGCACCAAAATGCAGGTCAAAATCAACCTGGTCAACAAGCAACAGTACACCATTCTGGCATCGACTCTCTCTTTAAGGGATCTTTCTAACACACCTTGATTAACACACCAAAGAAATTGTCCTTGGCGGGCATCTGAAAGTAGTGAGACGGGGAAACACAAAAACAAACATATGAGATCGGTGAGAAATCCATAGGCCTACTGCCATTAGGGTTAGTTTGATGACAATAACACTTGAATGAGAAACGTTTATCCAAATAGCAAAACTGTCTATAATCCCATCACACAACATAACTCATTCAGTCAGGTTAAGCAATAGTTTCAAAGGAAAATCTGTGGTCAAAAATGGTAGGTGAACGAAGCATGAAAATTCCCGAAGTACAATGAATCTATCAAAGTTTATTGGAAGGAAAACATCCAAAAGTTTCTTATTGGAAAATGGACAAGAGATGTCATCAACTATCCTCCGCACCCAATGTGGGAAAGCTGTCAAGTTAGAGACATGTTTAAGGTAGACAGAAATGCTGGAGAAACTCAGCGGGTGAGGCAGCATCTATGGAGCAAAGGAAATAGGCAACGTTTCGGGCCGAAACCCTTCTTCAGACTGGAGAAATTATTGTTTGTTAAGCAAATGAAACTATAAAGCATCATACTAGCTAAGATAATGAAAGTGAGAGGAGGAATGTAAACAAACTGTAAAATCTGGAACACTGAAGAAATCTCCACTGTTTCACCCCACACCCCTTGCCTGTGTTCACACATCATGGGTCATGGGCAGTCCTACCCATCCTGTGGGCTTCCTTTCTCGCCCCCTGCAATCAGCCTGTTAGTACCTTAATGCAGGTTTAACATTTTCATCAAATGGAAGGAGGAAATGGGAGAAACTCTCATCCAGAGTATTTATGATCTGATATTCTCCAAAGAGTGATGGATATTAAGTTAATCAAGAGTTTCTGAAAAGGTTTATGCTGATACTTGTAACAATTTGTTGGGCTGTGGGGCAATATGGGATTGTTCTACTGGGAGCTGGTATGAACTTAATGGGCCAAATGCCACCCACTGCATTGCAATAATTCTGTGACCCTCAGATTATCAGTATTGTGTGAGTATTTAAAAAGTGAACGTGGCCCAAACCCTGGCACTTTAGTCACAAATAGTTAGCAATTGCCATTACAAAGCTTTCTTTAACTGCTCAAATAATTTCTCAGTATGTGGTGCAGATGTTATTTTTTAATTGCGTTATTAAAAGTTGAGACCAAACAAGTATCAGAGCTTTGTAGACGGCCAATAATATTTGCATATTCCCCACAAATTGCTGAATCTTCTCTCCTATAGTTCTGACTGAAATGTGAAGTTGTTTGGGGAGTATATTCAGAGGTGCAATTGGAATTTTTTATTTTACAGATTATCAGTTGAGTCTTTGTATCTACTGCCTGACAGAAGGGTGGAGAGAGAATGACTGGGGTGTAAGTGGTGATTAGTGATACTTATATCTTGGAGACAATTAAACTTGAAGAGGATTTTGGTATGGTATAGATCAGTACAAATGCTTCTGAGGTTGAAAGGGTCAGTTTAGCTTGGATTGGCGGATGCAGTACAGATTGCAATTGTTGAGTTAAGCGCACTGCTCCATCGGTACTCCTTGCTACCACTATAGTAATAGTACTGTTGCTATTTAAATCTCATTGTTATCTCTTCCAAAAATGGTATTTCAAAATGAAGGATGCAGGAACTTTGGGTGAAATGCCATTGTTAGTGTCCTTTTGGAACATTGATGATGATATATACATTGATGTTGGTTTACTATTCACTTGGAACCTGATAGTGAAAAATGTTATTTTGCAAGCTGTCCAAATGTGTACATCAGGCGATGCCAAAGGGAAAATAAACAGTGCAGAATATAGTATTGCAGATCTTAAGTGCAAGGGCTGCATTGAGGAAATATTATATAATAGAACCGCTTGGATAATGAATTTTATATAAGCTAGGTAATTTGCAAGAGAAAAGCTTAAGGTTTTCAAAAACACATGTCTGCAAGAAATAAAGTACAAAGAAACACACACAGGGAAATGATGAATTGCATAGCTTTGTTTATTGCTTTGGGGCAATTATAACGCTGTAGGAAATTGTATTTGGTATAATTTTGTGTTCGGAGAGTGGCTTCTCAGGTCACAGGTCATTTGCTCTTTCTCTATGGCACATTCCTGAGCTCCGAGTGTGACAGAGAGATAAGGATTTATGGCTGTTTATGCTGGGTCCGAGACACACCACAAGGTTGAAATATAATAGACTCTGTAGTTTAGCTTTGGCTATGTTAAATTATAATTAGGTTGAGATAAGGGATCAGATGTGTGAGGGGGAGTACAGTTGCTTGGAGAGGAAAGAATCAGATTGATGGACATGTGACCTTTATAGAAAGTCGAAGAAGCGACTGTACCTTGCGATTAGTGGTCTGATGCTGTAATTGTCCATTTATTCTGTTTGTGGAAGAGGCCTTGCAGATGAGATTGAAATTCCATCTCCCAGAGATAGCAGGAGAAGGGAAGGCTGTAGATTAGAATTAAGCTGTATCCTGGCACAAAACACTTATCAATTGAAGTTGACAGATTTACGACCCATGTATGCTTGGAGTTGGGAGGTGTGTATGGGTTTGGAATTATACATATAAAGCTGTGTAATTCGGCGAACTCGTATAAATAATGTTTGTAATAGTATTTTAAACTGTAAAATTGTAGTGAAACCATTTATGAAATGTATTGTGTCTAAGTAGGATTGTAAACATTAGACCTTGTTTAGATTTATAGAGATATCTTTCTTCTTGGTATGGAAAATGTGTTTTGTTTGCATGACTTGTGTGATCATTGTATTATATGTGTATCTTATATTTTGAGGAGTGGTCAATGATAATTGAGCTTACTCGGGTTTTGCTTTGCTGAAATAAAATGATTCTAAACAAAGTTAAACCCCAGGCAAACGAGGGTTGTAAAATGAGGCCAGAGAAGGAGGGTCATGTGACTGCTGTTGTAAATCACCAGAAGGACTCAGATGATTGGATACTAGTTTGTCATACCCTCTGTATTAGAAATGTCTGATACCTATATAATGCCTTGAGTTTGTACAGAGTCACTAATTCTTTGGACCTGCCCCGGAGCTTACGGCTCTGTGTTGGAAGGTTCATAGAATTATCCAGCGCTGCAATAAAGAATCGATTTCGACAGCAACAAGTGTTTGAGTCAAGTTTTCTTGAATTTAGATTGACAAAATAACTCAGTTTAACAGCATCATAAGATTAAGATTGTAAGATCATGAATTTATCCATGGGACATGAGAGGTTTATTCAAGAGTCTGATAAAAGCAGGGCAGAAATTGTTATTGAATCTAATGGTAAGTGATATTGAGTTTTTGTATCTACTGCCTGGCTGGAGCAGGGTGAAGAGAGAATGACTGGGGTGTAAGTGGCGATTGGTGATACTTACACCTTGGAGACAAAAAGATTGAAGAGTTAGATATAGCTCTTATGGCTAATGGAATCAATGGGATATGGGGAGATAGCAGTCATGGGGTACTGATTTTGGATGATCAGCCATAATCATATCGAATGGCGGTGCTGACTCGAAGAGCCGAATGGCCGACTCCTGCACCTATTTTCTAGGTTTCTATGTTTCGAATGTATGCCAGGCGCAAACTGGAGGAACAGCTCCTCACATCCCACTTGGATAGAAAAACCTATTTTTCTCCTTGCCCTGCTTCTCTCCTTGCCCTCATTCCTTGTGCTAGCTTCACAATTTGAAACTCTTCAATCCTTTTTCACACCTGGTGCCTTTTCATCTATGGGCTTTGTCCAACCATCCACCCTACCAAACCCCCTCACCTGCATCCGCCTTTACCTGCCAGGTTTTGACCTGCCTCTCCTCTCTTCCAGTTTTCTTTAGACCATTCGGTCCGAAGAAGGGTCCCTACCCAAAATATCACCTATGCATGTTTTCCGGAGATGCTGTGTGACGCACTGATTTTACTCCATCACTTTGTGTCTTGTGACTGGACCTAGGACTCTGCTGTCTCCATGACAACTGGATCCCTGACGTCGTGATGTAGAGACTGCAATTGGTAAAGAGGCGACAAAACATCTTCCACACCAATTCTCGCACCTGGTGCCCACAAGACTGTGTTCTGCAGGATTTAGACCCAGTAACACGAAACAAATGACATATTTGCAAGCCACTGAGGTATAACTTGCAAGGGAATCTGGACCAAAGATAAGTAGGAGTAGCTATCTGGAGTTATTGCCTGAACGCAGCCCAGTAGAGGTCAGCTCGCCAGACTACCACGGCACCTCCATTGTCGGCGGGTTTGATTATCAAGTGGGGTGCTGCAGAGTGAGCGGAGGGCTGTACTGTACGGGGGAGAGGTTAGAGTAAGTAGTTCGAGTGGAAAAGTTGAGGCGGTTGATGTACCACCGGCAGTTGGAAATGAAACGGTCTAAAGAAGGTAGAGGGCCATCCGGGATGGGGGGGTGGCAGCTCCAGTGGAGGCAGGAGAATGTATCACCACTGGCTGGTGAGGACTCCTTCCCATAGAAAAAAGCACGGAGGCAGAGTCAACGGAAGAAGAGCTCTACATCATGGCGTATATGTATTGAAGATGGAGTATTGAAGGTGTTCTGCCTGAATGAAGATTGGTGGCTATGTTCACAGTTTGAAATAAACATCTTGGGGGTATTTTTAGAGATGCAGTGTGGACACCGGCCCTAGAGTCCATGTTGACCAGCGATCCCTGTACATTAGCACCATCCAACACACCAGGAACAATTTACAGTTTTTGCCAAAGCCAATTAACCTACAAACCTGTGTCTTTGGAGTGTGGAAGTAAACCGGCACCTGTGGGGAAAACACAGTGGTCACAGGGAGAACGTACAAACTCTGTACAAACAGCACCCATAAACCACCCCTAAATATAGATATTCTGTAGAATAGTAACCACTTGTCATGCAAAGCAAGCTTGGATGCATTTAGCACAGAAGAATCAAAAATCACATGATTCCCGTACTCAAGTTTTTTCCGAGTAGAAAACACAATTCAAGCCAAAAGGGCGTGTCCCACTTAGGCGATTTCTTTTTTTTAGGCAACTGTGGCGACAGTCACTGTCACAGCCTGAAGCCGGAAATGCACCCTCCCCACGACAATGTCCACGACAAGCTACCGCCTAGTCGAAGTCAAGCTATGACAAGGTACATCAACCGTCGACACAATTCCACGTGACTCGGGACGTCCACCTACGACCACGACCACGACCACACCTACGACAGCCTTTGACCACACAGGCGACACCCAAAGTAAATCTACCTCCACCAGCGACAAGCTACGACTATCGGCGACAAATGAAGACAACACAATACTTCTCTTGACGCCGGAACTGTCGCCGGTTGACATAGGATGACGTGGGTCGTAGCCAATGGAATTCACCGAGGTCATGACCCAGCGACAACCAACGTCACCTGGCATCCTGGCAACAACCTACCACAGCACGTACGACAGGAGAAGACAGGCAACGTCAGGCAATGTTAAGGCCACTGTCGCCGAGAGGTTTGACCATTTCACAATGTACTAACTAAATTAGTAATAATACATGAATTAGTAATAATACATACCAATAATACATACTAACTAGTGTGACACTTGGTGTTGTTTTTCGCATTAGTTTTCACGTGTTTTTCAATTCGTTTTCTGCAATTCCCATATCCCTCGCGTTCCTGGGACTGGCTGCAGTCCCCAGATCGCCTGCGAGACCCAGGTCTAGCTGCATTTCCCAGGTCGCCTGCGTGCCCCCGGGACTTGCTGCAGTTCCCAGGTCAGGAAAACTAATTGAAAAAAAAAACCGCTTGCGGGCCGGATGATTTTGGGTTACGGGAGGATCTGGCTTGTGGGTCATAGGTTGCCGACCCCAGTTTTAGATACTAATACTAAAAGTTGTGTGGTCTAGGCAAATAATAGAGGCATAAATTATTTTAGTTCGGCATGAGATGTGGAATTTATGCTCTACAAAGTAGTATGGATTTTGGAGTATAAGTGTCACCGTGATGGTGACCACAAAACCATTGGGTTGTTGTAAAGATCATCTGCAGAATGGATGAAAGAAACTGGCATTTTCATCAGATCTGGCCTGTGTAGCTCCCACCCATCAGCAACATTGAGTGTCAGGCGACCTTGCATATTTGAATGTTGCAGCATGGTAGCACAGCAGTAGAGTTGCTGCCTTACAGCGCTTGCAGAGCTAGAGACGGGTTTGATCCCGACTACGGGTGCTGTCTGTACATAGTTTGTACCTTGTCCCTGTGACAGCATGGGTTTTCGCCGAGATCCTCGGTTTCCTCCCACACTCAAGACGTATGGGTTTGTATACTTGGTGTAAGTGTAAATTGTCCCTAGCGTGTAGGCTTGTGTTAATGTGCAGCGATCCCTGGTTTATGCGGGCTCGGCCAGTTTCCGCACTGTATTTCTAAACAAAACAATCTTTTCGAGATGAGCTGCAAATGCTGCCCTCATTGGTAAATCAGAATGAAGTAAAGGTAGGAAAGCCCAAATTACCCATAGGAAAATATTCTGCCATATCTCAAGATCTGTATCAGAATGTGTATATGTACTCCAGTGGCCCATTTTAATGAAACTAAGAAATGGAAGTGGGATTCAATCCCATTTAAAGAAAAAGGTCCTCTTTTCCTTTCCTACTGAACTGGATGACCTCACGTTTTTTACATACTCTGTCACATCCTTGGCCATTCACTTTGCTAATCAATATCCCCTTTGAAGCATTTATTCCATAGAAACGTAAATGGTAATATTAATTCCAAGTGTAAAATGAAATTTTGCTGATAGAAATCTAAGTGACAAGATAGGCTGCAGGGATGAAACGGAGTGAGGTGCTATATGTAGATGTGCCAACTCTCCACCAAAGCATCTCCCCAGTTCTGCCTCCAGGCCACTTCTCTGTAACATTAGAATGTTTTTTCTATCACCTGAATTTCATTCGGATCTTGCTCAGCTTTTCCTTTGAAGAAAATAGTCCCAGCCCTGCTAATTTCTCTTTTGGAATTGTTTCTTCCCTTGTAAATTTTTTCCAGATCTTCTCATGCAAACAGATTTGAACATAATACCCTAGTTGAGGCTAGATCAGTGCTAAATAAAGGCTCAATGTGACCCTTTTATACTTGCTGCCTCTGATAAAGCCCAGAACTGTGCTTGCTCATCTCACCCACCACTTTCAGTGACCTACACCTGTAGGTACACAAAAATGCTGGAGAAACTCAGCGGGTGCAGCAGCATCTAGGGAGCGATGGGGATGGGCTACGTTTCGGCCCGAAACGTTGCCTATCTCCTTCGCTCCATAGATGCTGCTGCACCCGCTGAGTTTCTCCAGCATTTTTGTATACCTTCGATTTTCCAGCACCTGCAGTTCCTTCTTAAACACCTACTCCCGTGCCCCAGTCTGTCTGTTCCCGCATCCCACTTCGAACTCATTCTTCAACCGTACTGATTCTTTTTTTTTTTTACCAAAACTCATCTCTGCACATACTTTGGCATTAAGCTTCATCTGCCATGAACCTGCCCATTTTAGCAGCCTGGTTATATCCTCCTACAATTTATCACTATCAACTGGTCTGCCATTTTTCTATTCTAATTACAACTTCAAAAATGCTTCCATTTGCTAAATGTGATTTTATTTTTTTTATACTGATTCTGCTCTAACCTTTTTAATATTTCAGTGCCTAATTATTGTTCCCTAAAAACAGATTCCATAATTTTCCTACAAATGGTGTCAAGCTAACTGGTCCACTGTTTCTTGTGTGTTCTCTCTATTCTTCCTTGTATAGCAACTTCTGTGGGAACTATTGTTGAATTTGTAGAATTCTTGAAGGTGGCAACCAATGCATGCACTATCTTCAATTGACATCAACTTTAAAGTTATAGGAAGCGGGTCATTAGGTCCTAGGGATTTCTCTAAATACTTTGAACTAATTCTAATTTATTTGAACTCTCCATAATGTAGCTTTTCACTCATTTTATAGGTTCATGAATCATAGGAGCAGAATCATTTGGCCCATCGAGTCTATTCTGCCATTCAATCATGGCCGATGTATCTTTCCCTCTCAAACCTATTCTCCTGACTTCTCCCCGTAACTTTTGACACGCTTATTCTCAAGAACCTATCAAATCTCTGCTTTACAAATACCCAGACTTGGCCTCCACAGCCGCCTTCAGTTTAGAGATGCAGCCTGGAAACATGCCCTTCAGCCCACCAAGTCCACGCCAACCACATTAGTTCCATGTAATCCCACTTACGCATCGTTCACAGTAGGGGCAATTTATGGAGGCCAGTTAACCTGCAAACCCTCATGTTTTTGGAATGTGGGAGGAAACCAGAGCAGCCTGGGAACTTGCGCGACCACAGGGAGAACGTGCAAACTCCACACAGAAGGCACCGTATTCAGGATCAAACACTGGTCTCTGATGCTGTGAGGCAGCAGCTCTACTGCTGTGTCACTTTGTCATCCTTGTGAATTCCACAGATTCACCACTCTCTGGCTAAAGCTATTTTGAGTGATTTTTCTGTGAACATGGATACAGAAATCTGTTTAATTTCTCTGCTACTACCTTATTCCCTACCAGAGTTTCCCCTGTCGCTGCCCGTGTATGATCCACATTAACTTCAGTAAATTTTTCCCTTTTCACATATTCATAGAAACTTGTATAGTTTAAAAAAAAATTCTAATGGAAGCTGCAGGGATATCTCATAAATAACCCTAGTTTATTATACTTTGTACTTATTTCTTTGTACTTTAGTTGATGTCATTTTAGTAAATGAACATCGTCATTCCTACAAAGCCAAAATTTTGAGTTTTTATGCACTTGCGTCTCAGGGAATTGCTACAATTATCATTTATCAGTATTCTTTAGCAATTTGAAACAAAAAAATCCTGTTCCTGCCAATTCAATTTAATGATCTTCATTGCTTCGAATTAATAATTGATTGATACAATACTTTGAATTGATACAAAATGAATAATCTCTCCACACTAAATGTATCTATTTGTCATATTTCCCTATTCATTTAATCTTTGTATCTGCATAGTTATTGCTTCCATCTATGCTGCTTTTTTCTCATCATCCAAAACAATAACTTAAATAGCTGTGGTCCCATCATTAGCCATATCCTGCAATTAGGGTACTTTGCCAGTCTCGTTGATCTGTCAACTAACTGCTGCTCACCTAATTTCTTAACCAGATCTGCATTTTACGGTCAATACCAGAACTTCAGCTCCAGTTACGTTTTATTAGAGACATAATCAAATGCATTCAGGATGATTACATTAAAAAAAAGTTGATTACGTTAGTCAGCTGCTCAAAAATGTCAATTATATTTTTCAGGTGTGAACCATCCTTCACAAATCCACGATGGCAGTCTGATCAGCTGAAAGAGAACAATGTACTCTAGAACCCTGTCCTGAATTAATAAGACTGCCATTATATCGTGAACCCATAAACTTCCAATTATACACTGCCTGTAATTCCCTGCTTCTCCTGTCATTCTATTGTAATCTAAACTCCAGAACCAGGGGCCACAGTTTAAGAATAAGGGAGGCCATTTAGAGCTGAGATGAGGAAATACTTTTTCCACACAGTTGTGAATTTGTGTAATTCTCTGCCTCAGAAGGCAGTGGAGGCTGATTCACTGGATGCATTCAAAAGAGAGTTAGATAGAGCTCTTGGGGCAAGCGGAATCCAAGGGTTTGAGGAGAAGACGGGAATGGGGTACTGATTGTGGATGATCAGCCATGATCATATTGAATCACGGTGCTGGCTCGAAGGGCTGAATGGCCTACTCCTGCACCTATTTTCTATGTCTTAAAGTAACATAATTACAGTACAGGATAAACACTATATGCTTGACCAAGGAAAACATGGTGCACAATAGTAGTTTTGATCCAGCAGGGAAGTCCAAAGCTTCCTGAGATAACTCAGACAGACAAATGATTGGATGGAGGCCACGTTCAAGGCCTGGGGATTAGAGTTTTGGCAGTCAGGAAATGAGTTGAGGCCATGATGAATTACCGAAGGATCTAGGTGTTCTGATGGATAGGTCATAAAAGCTCAGCAAATACAGCATGCCATTGTCCCAGTCTATGTCGGGAAAATTAAAATCCATTATCAGTCTTGCAGCTGTCGGCTATCTCCTGCCATATTTGTCCTGCTATCTCCTGCCATAATTCTTGTTGACTATTTGGGAGCCTGTAGTGCAATCCCAACAAGAGATGATCATTCCTTTTTATTTTTCAGCTCAACTATTCAGCTTCACAGGACAATCTTCAGTATTCAATCTGAAGAAGGGTCTCAACCCGAAACGTTGCCAATTCCTTTTCTCCAGAGAGGCTGGCTGACCTGCTGATTTACCCTAACTATTTGTATCTATCTTTGGTTTAAACCAGCATCTGCAGTTCCTTCCTACACACTTCAGTAATGTCATTTTGGACAACAGGTGTGATGCTCTCCTTATTCAAAAAAACAGCGCCCCCTCCTCTTACCACCACCTTGATGCTGAGTTTAGTTTAGTGTAGAGATACAGCACAGAAACAGGCCCTTCGGCCCACCGGGTCTGCACCGGCATATCCCCGCATGTTAACACTGTCCTACACCCACAAGGGACAATTTTTACATTTTTACCAAGCCAATTAAACCTACAATCCTGGTCGTCTTTGGAGTGTGCGAGGAAGCCGAAGATCTCAGAGAAAACCCACGCAGGTCACGGGGAGAATGTACAAACTCTGTACAGACAGCACCCTTAGTCGGGATCGAACCCGGTTCTCTGGCGATGCATTCACTGTAAACTCATCAGCTGCGTCACCGTGAACGCAGTTGAATTCAGTTTGTTCACAGCTGTGTTACCCCAGCCTTTCATCTCATTTTGGATTCTCGGGTCGATGCAGACAGAAATCCAAATGGCAAAACTCTGAGCCCCTTAGTTTTTTTTTTACTCTTTCCCCCCCCCCCCCTCATGGCTGTCAGTGAATGATTACAGATTTTGTGGTGGAATAATTTTGGCTGTTAAACATAGCCCTGCTTTTTCATGGGTTGCCTTAGGGACACTATATTGACTAAGACTACACAAGAAACTGTAGCTGCTGGAATCGCGAGCAAAAAACAAAGTTCTGGATGAGCTTAGCGGGTCAAGTAGCACGATCGAATGGAAAGATGTTTCGGGGAAGGACCTTTGTCGGGGGGGGGGAGGAGGGGAGGGGTGTTGGAGAAAGCTAGAAAAGGCAGTGGGATAGTACAAAGCCTGGTGAAAGTGATAGGTGGTTGGAAGTGAGTTAGGGGGGGGGGATTTGGCAGATGGGTAGAGTAAGTGAAAATGGCTAGATATGAAAAGAAGACAAAAGTGTCCGGTAACAAGTGTAGGAAGGAACTGCAGATGCTGGTTTAAACTGAAGATAGACACAAAATGCTGGAGTGACTCAGTGTGACCGCTGTTCTTCCAGCATTTTGTGTTGGGGAAAGAGACGGGTGAAAGGTAAATCTAGAGAGGGACATCAGTGGAATGATATCTTGGAAGGGAAGGACGGGGGGAGATAAAGGGGAAATATGGGATGCTGGAACAGTTAAGCATACAAAAGAGGGGAAAGGAGCATTTTTGTTAAGGGATAGACACAAAATGTTGGAGTAACTCCGGGACAGGCAGCATCTCTGGAGAGAAGAAATGGATGACATTTCGGGTTGAGACCCTTCAGACACGAAACATCACCCATTCCTTCTCTCCATTGATGCCTCCTGTCCCATTGAGTTACTCCAGCATTTTGTGTCTATGATTTTAACCAGCATCAGCAGTTCTTTCCTACACATTATTGTTTGGGGTGCAGGAAAAGAGATGGATTAGGAAGCAGGAGAATCCAATGATCATATCATTAGGTCGTCAGCCGCCCAAGCAGAATATAAGATGGTGTTCCTCCAGTTTGTGCGTTGCTTTGTGCAATGGAGACCAAGGACAGAAAAGATGATATGGAATGGGAAGAGAAGTTGAAATGGTTGATCTCCGGGAGCTCCAGCATGCCTTGGCAGTGTATGGCAAAATTAGATTAGATTAGATTCCTTTATTTGTCATTCAGACCTTTCGGTCTGAACGAAATTTTGTTGCCTGCAGTCATACATATAATAATAAATAACAAAACACACAATAAACACAATTAACATCCATCACAGGTAGCCTAGCCCATGCTTGATCTGTTGATGTACGCATAGGGAGCACCAAATGCAATAATTAGGTTGGAAAACGTGCTTGTGAACCTCTGTATCAGTTGGAAGAACTACTGGGTTCCCTGGACGGAAGTGAGAGAGAGAGAGAGAGGTGTAGGTACAGGTGCGTACATCTGTCTTTGCAGGGGGAAATGCTTGGGGAGGTGGGGTTGGGTAGAAAAGGATGAACAAACTGAGGAGAGAGTAGTCTCTGCGGAAAGCAGAAAGTAGTGGGGACAGGAAGATGTGATGGGTGGTAGGATCATGTTGAAATTCCCGTTCTGTCTTGTATGGCATAAGCATAATGAATTTGAGGGGTGGGGAAAGAATTCTACATTATCTCAAGTATGGCACTTCTCTGAGTTCTCTTTCCTGAATCCTTGTTTCTCTGTCTGGTGCACTTGGTGCTATTTAAAATTAGCATTGCAATTCCTTTGATACATTTCTAATTAGTTGCCTGTTTCTAAATCAAGATTTTTATTTTTGGCTGCTGTTTTGTATCACAACACTGGCTTTGTGCTAGAACACACCTTTCAGTCGGACATTCACTGCAAATATTGGTTAAAACCCAGGGAAGCACTGAGTACATGTTGTACAATTGAGTAACCACATTTCGGGTGATGTTGGGATGAGTTTGCTCTCATAGATCAACATAAGAGATCCTGGAGCTTAAACAGCAGAAGGGGAATTCTGTGATTGTCTTAGCTGTGAGTTGCACTTTATATCTTGCCACTTATCTCATTTCAGGGGACAGGCTGTACATAAATTAGCTGCTACCTTCCGCATCATTAAAGAAAAGTTGCTTTCCATTGCCATGCAATTGTGATCGTCTTTTGCCATACATGATGGGATATGAATCGTGTTCATTTTTTTCAACTTTTTTTATTTTTTAGTATGTTATAAAGTATGTTTTTAATGTTTCTCTGTGTGTCTTGTGTGGAGGGTGGTGTGGGGGGGTAAGGGGGAAACTGCTTTGGTCGCCTCCTCCATGGAGAGGCGACTTTTTCCATGTCGCCTCCCCCGTGGCCTAACATCGAGGATCGGTGCGGCCTTTCCCGGAAACGCGCCCGGGGCTTCAGGTGCGGGCGCATCGTGGACTCTCGCCGTGGAGCGGGCGAGCCCTTGCTGGGGAACGCTCTGTTCGCTGGCCGCGGCAAACGGCAGCCTGAAGCCGCGGTCAGTAGAGCTCAAGCTGGCGCGGCGTCCGCAGCCCGGGATCCCTTGTGGGGTACCCGGGGGAAGAAGAAGCTCCGAATGCCAGCCCGTGGCCTACTTCTACCGCGGGCGCGGCATGGACTTACCATCACCCCTGGAGGGGAGCTTCGACTGCCGGCCCTGCGGTCTGTGGTGCTTCTGACTGTGCCGTGGTGGAGACTTTAAATCTTCGACAGCCAGCCTGCGGGCTACACCAACCTAAAGCCGCGGTCTCCGGCGTGGAAGAGCCGACTCTGGACTTACCTGGACTTTTACCTGCCTGCACATCTGGATGCCCGTTGAGGTCCCGACCACGGGGGGAAATGGAGGAGGACTGGCCAATTTTTGTGCCTTCCACCACAGTGATGAATGCTGTGGTGGATGTTTGTGTTAAATTTTTATTGTGTATTGTGTGTTCATTATCATTGTACCACTGCTGGCTAATTCATTTCACTTGCACTTTATGTGCAATGCGACGAATAAAACCGTATTGTATGTACCTAGGTACAATGAAATGCTTTGTTTTGCATACAATCTGGTAAAATCATGTAGCAGACCTCACCTCGGCAGTACACAAGTGTTGCCACATTTTGGCACTGATAAAGTTACAGAAGCTCACCGAACATTCGTATCTATTGCATGTCGCTGCCTGTGGCAGCAGCCCTCCACCCCCTCTGCCAGGTTTCCCCCATTGTTCTCAACTGTCCACCTCGCTGTTGGGTTCCTGCTCGCTCTCGGGGCAGGGTTCCGAGTCTGGGTGGGTTCACTATCTGTCCACAGCGAGGGTGCCGCCCAGGTCTGCAACATCGAGACGGGACTCTCCCGGTTCTAATGTATAGGACAATGCATCTAAACACAACAGTTCTAACGTTGTTCAAGTGCATGGTGGCTGATCCAAGAGGCTTTCTTATTGTTGCAGTGATGTACCTCATTCAGATTTTGTAATAAAGTCAGGCATCATGGAAATGCCCATTCGGTTCACCATGTCTATGTTATCCACTGGATTACCATTTATATGAATCGCATTTTCCATAGCATTCCATGCCAGTACTTGTCAACTTTAGTGACTCTGCGACTTGGGTGAGGGTGGGATGGAGAGAGGAAATGCTGGGGATATTTGAAATTCGAGAAATCAATATTCATACCACTGGCCTGTAAGCTGCCCAAGCGAAATGTGGGATGCTGTCGCTCCAATTTGCGTTTAGCCGCACTCTGACAATGGAGGAGACCTAGGACAGAAAGGTCAGTGTGGGAATGGGAAGGAGAATTAAAGTGTTTGGCAAACGAGAGATCAGGTAGGTCCAGGCGGACTGAGTGAAGATGTTCAGTGAAACGACCGCCCAGTCTACGTTTGGTCTCGCCGATGGAAAAGAGTCCACACCTAGAACAGCTGATACATTAGATGAGGTTGGAGGAGGTGCAAGTGAACCTCTGCCTAACCTGAAAGGGGTCCTTGGACAGAGTCGAGGGAGGAGGTATAGGGAAAGGTGTTGCATCTCCTGTGGTTGCAGGGGAAGGCTCTTGGTTTTCAATCTAGATACATCGTCCTCTGGTTTATAAAATGTCCTCTGCACAGACTGTGCTATTTTACTGGGAACCAAATGGGAATCCCTGCCGTTTCATTGCAGTCCCATTGATGAATTGCCTGCACATTGGTGTAGAGATGTCAGACAGACTGGGACGAGTAGTGTGGTCACTGAGCACTGAGATATGGGGCTTAGTGACATGATTGACGTCTAGAGGAGTTGTGCAATAAGAGGTGGCACATCAAATAAAACTGATGAGAGAAATGATGGTGTCTGGACAATTTGGTCCCCAGCAATGGCCTGCATTCACCGTGCTGGCCAAGGGCAGCCCTGAGCCCCCGCTCTGGTCCACTATACTACTTGCCCCAGCTCTCGAGCGCCCTTTCTCCATTGGGCAAGGGGCAACGGAGGGTAGGGTCTTGCGTCAGGTACCTGGCACAGCAGCAATGTTGTGAGGTATCTCTCCGCGCACGATGCTGTAAACCATTTTTAGCGTTTGTGTTCCACACTGAGTGAGCGATGAAGTAACAAAGCAGTGCATCACATCATCCATCACTTCATCAATATGGATCTAATACTTCATAAAATTTTGATTAGATCAGGTTTGAAGTATTGTGTACAGTTCTGGTCACTGAATCGCAGGAAGGATGTGGAGGTTTTGGAGAGGATGCAGAAGCGGTTCACCAGGATGTCTCTAGGATTAGAATAGATGACCTTTTAAAGGGAGGTTGGACTAAATTGGGTCACTTTCTCTGGAGAGTCGGGGTGGGGGGGGGGGGTGTTCTAGGATCTGATATAAGATTCTAAAATCATGAAGGCATAGTGCATATAATGGTAATTTATTTATCACGTACTGAGGTACAGCGAAATTCATTTATATATACAGATAATTAGATAAGCATCTCAGATACAGTGCAAGTGTATGGCAGTGATACACTTAGACGGTGTGCAGGGTTGCCAGATTAGCCGTAATTTTCAAGTCATTGATATAGATGTGTAGAGTTCTTAACCTGACCATACAGACCCGTTGTCCTGGTGGTGATGCAGGGTCGGCCTGGCAAAGTGTGGCTGTTGGTGTCCTCCACTGCTCTGTGCCACTGCAGCCCTCTTGGAGCAGTGCCCAGTCCAGATGAGCTCCAGGCTGCTGCAGGACCTCCAGTGGCCCACTTTAGTCAGTCTTTTCCCCCAGTGTGCAAATATCTATCTATATATATTACTAAAACTCTCATCTTGTTTGTCTGTGTGTCTGTCTATGTGTTTGCGTGTGTAGTCATGCCTTGAATTGTGCCAAAACGGTACACGGTCTCACTACAACTTTTGGACCAGCTTACTCGCCATTATCCTGTGGTGTGGTGTATCACGTTTCGTTCAGATTGATGTTATATTTTACAAGTTATTCACATTTTAACTTTACAAAACCCCACTTTGAGAAAAATGACTTGAGGTTGCAGTGGCAGTTACAGATATGAAGTCACAATGGGATTGTAGCCCAGCCCGCTACAATGTTGCAAATCCCAGGACACTGAGTCCTGGCAGCAAATGCAATTGAATTGTTTTTAAGTTTAAATAGAGGGAGGGTGAATAAGGGGAAATGAGCCGCCCCTGCACAGTTGGGGGCTATGGGTGAGTGGTGGAATATTGTGTTGGGGGAACGGGTTGTGTTGGGGAACGGGTGAGTGGTTGAATATTGCGTTGGGGGACCAGGCCTCCCGTGGGGGCTATGGGTGAGTGGTGGAATTTTGCATTGGGGGAACGGGTTACGTTGGGGGACCAGGCCTCCCATGTGACAGGGACCCAACGGGTTCCACTTGGTCTAATCAAATACTAAAGTGAGTGGGGAAATGTTTAAAGGAGATGTGCATGTTTTTTTTGTGCCCAGATTACGCTGCAAATATGATAATATTTAAGGCATTTAGACAGGCATATAAATAGGCTGGGAATGAGGAATGTAGACTGCAAGTAGACTGGATTAATTTAATTTGACATCGTTGGCACAAACTTCATGGGCCGAGAGGCCTTTCCCTGCGTTGAAATGCTCTGTACGTATTAAAATTACAAAGTTGTCAATGTTATGGCGTGGAAACCATCAACCACAACTGGAATGAGTTTGAAATGCTTGGCAGCTCGAAGTAGGAAGGAACCTTTTGAAAAGATTTAGGGATACAGGAGGGAATGTCCACAAACTATTTGTACCAGCTGATCACAAGTCAAGTATTTAAAAATGTTTCTTTGGATGTTTATTGTCTTAAATCAATCTTTGAAAATGTCGTCTTGGCTCCCATTTGTGGGTTTTTTCAAAGATCATGCACGTGCAAAATTCTACCAAACTTGTGGAGCACGAGTAAAATGTTTCTGGATAGCCAGGACTGTCTGACGGTCGAGCTTTCGCAGAATCCCTCTGGTTTGAGGAAGGGTTCCTGACATAAAACATAACTGATTTTATAGGTGACTTGGAACTTGAAATTATGGTGAATTGATATTGTTAAATTGTGTTATTTAATGATAATGTTCCTGGCCGTCTCTCTCCATGTGACTATTGAAAGTAGTTTAATTCTATGAAAGTAACTATCATGTCGATACGAAGGTAGACAAAAATGCTGGAGAAACTCAGCGGGTGAGGCAGCATCTATGGAGCGAAGGAAATAGGCAACGTTTCGGGTCGAAACCCTTCAGCATTTGCAGTTCCTTCATAACTTTGGATAAGATACTGGTTGTAAATTGAAATTATTTGAAGCTTCATTAATTTTGATTTACAACCAGTTTAAACCCTTGTGGTATCCTGCAAGCAATGACCAGCTATGAGTTTCTTCCATCAAGTCAGTTTTGTGAAGTTCTCTCTGCAAGCACATGGACTCACAATTGTATTCAGTAAGGCAATATTTAAATGTCATTATTAAAGCTTCACAGAATACCATACCAGATCTCACTTGTACATGACAGGCTGAAGGGTTTGTTTCACTGCTGTACATTCTGACACTAAAACACATAGGTGCTGCACACTAATCAGGTTTGTTAATATAAAATTGGATGAGTGTAGATAGGGTTTTGAATTGCCTATATTTTATGGTGTGACAACTCTTCTACATTTAGAATATTACTTCAAGCAATTTCCATTTACCTATTCTTAAATTGCAGAATACATCGGTTATGGAGGATCAGAATGAAGATGAGTCTCCAAAGAAGAATACGGTTTGGCAGGTAAGAATGTGCTGAGAGTGGAAGAGCGTACATGAGAACAACATCAGGAATATTTGGGGCCAATTGAACCAGTCTTCCTAAGCATTTTCTTTCTAATCTCCGATTGCAGTGATCTGATATGTCATCAACAGGTTCATGCATTGCACTGATAGCAGAGTATTGCGAAAAAGTTTAAGTAAAGACGTCATGCTGTTGATTTTTGATCTCAAATCTGTAAAGGGTGGACATACGGTCTTCGTTATCTCCAAAATATCAGGCTACAGATTCCACAAAACAAAACAAACTTGGATATTACTAAGACCCTCTTTTTTGAATACAGTACAACTCTGATCTAAACAGAAATATGCCTTATGGTCAAAGATAAGTTCAGCTAACAAACTCCTTCCATTGAAACATTCAAACAATGATGGATTTTGACATCGCACGCCACAGCAAAACCAAAGATCATTATCCGTTGGGATAGTACATGGTATGGAGCTACTTGATCACAAGTAATTTGAAAATTGAGAACCATGTTTATACAATAGACAATAGATGCAGGAGTAGGCTATTCGGCCCTTTGAGCCAGCACCGCCATTCAATGTGATCATGGCTGATCATCCACAATCAGTACCCCGTTCCTGCCTTCTCCGCATATCCCCTGACTCCGCTTTCTTTACGAGCTCTATCTAGCTCTCTATTGAAAGTATACAGAGAACCGGACTCCACCGCACTCTGAGGCAGAGAATTCCACAGATTCACAACTCTCTGTGTGAAAAAGTGTTTCCTCATCTCCCTTCTAAATGGCTTACCCCTTTTTCTTAAACCGTGGCCCCTGGTTCTGGACTCCCCAAACATTGGGAACATGTTTCCTGCCTCTAGCGTGCCCAATCTTATGTTTCAATAAGATCTTGTATGTTTTCAATAAGATCCCCTCATCCTTCTAAATTCCAGTGTATGCAAGCCCAGTCGCTCCATTCTTTCAACATATGACAGTCCCTCCATCCAGGGACTTAACCTCGTGAACCTACGCTGCACTCCCTCAATAGCAAGAATGTCCTTCGTCAAATTTGGAGATCAAAACTGCACACAATACTCCAAGTGTGGTCTCACTAGGGCCCCGTACAACTGCAGAAGGACCTCTTTGCTCCTATACTCAACTCCTCTTGTTATGAAAGCCAACATGCCATTCGCTTTCTTTACTGCCTGCTGTACCTGCATGCTTACTTTCATTGACCAATGAACAAGGAACCGCAGATCCCATTGTATTTCGCCTTTTTCCAACTTGACGCCATTTAGATAATAATCTGTCTTCCTGTTTTTGCTACCAAAGTAGATAACCTCATATTTATCTACATTAAACTGCATCTGCCATGCATCTGCCCACTCACCCAAACTGTCAAGCATTGATTAGTTTCACAATGTGTACATTAATGTTTGAAAAAAATTCTGGGTGCTTGGAGCCGGCTTTGCAAGTACGTAAGATCCTTGTGCAAATTAATTGAATCAAGAAAGTCCTCTGATAGAACATGTCGAAGGGATACCTTTTATTCATTATCTTTGCATCATTATGTCTTTAGTACATTACTAGACTAAGTGGGACCCGTTGGGTCCCAGCATCACATGGGATGGCTGGTCACCCAATGCAATATTTCACCTCTCCACCAATTCCAATATTGCTGGCTTTCTGTTGCACTAATATGGGTGTGGGCCGAAGGGACTGGTTTCCAGAGGGTTAGTATAGACATTGTAGGCCGAATGGATTCTTGGGCTGGCAGCTCAGTCA
Source organism: Leucoraja erinaceus (assembly GCF_028641065.1). Classification (NCBI taxonomy): domain Eukaryota; kingdom Metazoa; phylum Chordata; class Chondrichthyes; order Rajiformes; family Rajidae; genus Leucoraja; species Leucoraja erinaceus. The sequence continues at coordinate 2,558,542 of NC_073387.1, forward strand.
CTGAGGCCTGGCAGTACAGTCACTCGGACCTGGCAGGCTGGCAGCTGAGAAACTGCCAGAAATTCTGCCCAAAACAGGTGAGCGACTCTGTGTGAGAGAGAAGGGGTAGAGGATGGACTGAATGGATTATTGGGCTGGCACTTCACTTGCAGCTGGTGGGCTGGCAGTGCAGTCACTCACAGCTGGTGGGCTGGCAGTTCAGTCACTCACGGCTGATGGGCTGGCAGTATCCTTAAAATAAAAAAAATGGCAAACCGTACGTGGGTTTTGAATTACATTTTACTCAGATGCAAGCCAAGGAATGGCATAATTGTTTGCTGTTAATTGGACATAATCAACCTCAGCAAATTGACAATATCCTATTGAAAGGGAGTGGATGTTTAAGCTGTCAGGACATTTTATTATTTGCCAAAATATACATCTCAATACCATAATGATAGAAAACATACTATTCCACACACCACTCGTAAGTCTGGAGATTTTTTTAATGATAGAAGTGTTTTTGCATGTAAAAATCCACTTCAGAACCATGGGCTATTTTAAAATTTTACAGCCAGATTTATCACTTCTGAAACTTTTTAGATACCAAAGGAATCAAGAAAAAACACAAATAATGCCTTACTGTTGATGAAATGCAGTGAGCAAAGGCGATAATTCAAGATATTTTCAATCTCGATATCTGCACGGCCAATGTTCCAAGCACTTCAGCTGTTGTTGTCCCTTCAGCTCTCGCTTCTCTTTACCTTCATTTCTCTTCACTTTTGGAATTCTGAAGTACGATAGATGTCTCTCACGGTTACCCTGACTTCCACAATTATTTACAGCACTAAAATTCACCATTTTGGCGGTTTTTAACAGGTAGGAAAGTACGCATTTCGTGTATTAACAACATATACCGGAAGCTGCAATGTCCTCCAGATGGATTGAGTGGTTCCGTTCGTCAAGCCCTTTCACCCGGAGACCTTACGTGCAACACACGCACACAGACTCTCAGACACGCACAGGCACACGCAGACACGCAAACGCAGACACGCACAGGCAGACACACACGCAGACACTCACTCACTCACTGCCAATACTAAAATGCCAAGTAACTTCAGAACAAGGTGAACATACAGTGTGTAAACGGAATGATTCAAACGTTTAAAGCCTCCTGTCGAGGCTGCTGCTGAAGCAAAAACGTGCTTTAAATAACTACCAACAAAACACTCACCATAGACAGAGCAGTAAGCTCTCTTGAATTATTAGACGACGTCTTCACTCTGTGCCTTCTGCAGTCAGCGCAATCTTGCCACGAACCGGAAATGACGCACTCAGCGCCATCTTGCTGCTAACCGGAAATGACGTAATCGGCGCCATCTTGCCACTAAGCGGAAGTCGCAGAATGAGTGCCAATTTTGCAATTAAACACAGTCCTTATCTAATAAAATGTTTATTCACGCTTTATCCATCCGGAAACTGTTGAAAGCCCTTAAAAAGCCAAGCCAATTGGACAAACACTTTGCAAGCCAACAAAACACGTTTTCTGAAAACCATATCAAGGGGACGCACCGTGGAGTAGACGTGCGTTCATTGTTATTCGCCACTCAGAGAGCCATGACCTTCTCGCTTCCTCCGTTTCGCAGAGACTGAGTGAGGCACGACACTTCTGGGTTTTATAGTCCCTCCCCCCCGCTGCGATTAAAAAAATATATATTAATAACTCTCTGGTTTTTCATCGATGGGAAAAATCCTCCAGTCCAATCCGGCGGAGGGCGACTCTGAGCAAGGTGGCCAAAAACTACGGCCGTAAGTGGCGGCATTCTCTCGGAACTCACGAAACAGGAAGTCTAAAGCGGTCAAGATCGTAGTTTTAGTAATATATAGATATGTCTACCACAGTACTTTATCAAGTCTTTGACACAATAGACAATAGGTGCAAGAGTAGGCCATTTGGCCCTTCGGCCCTTCGAGCCAACACCATCATTCAATGTGATCATGGCTGATTATACCTAATCAGTACCCTGTTCCTGCCTTCTCCCCATATCCCCTGACTCTGCTATTTATAAGAGCCCTATCTAGCTCTCTCTTGAAAGCATCCAGTGAACCTGCCTCCACCACCCTCTGAGGCAGTGAATTCCACAGACTCACCACTATCTGAGAAAAAGTGTTTCCTCGTCTCCGTTATAAATGGCTTACTCCTTATTCTGAAACTGTGGCTCCTGGTTCTGCACTCCCCCAAGATCGGGAACATGTCTCCTGCCTCTAGCGTGTCCAAACCCTTAACAATCTTATATGTTTCAATGAGATACCCTCTCATCCTTCTAAACTCCAGAGTATACAAGCCCAGCTGCACCATTCTCTCAGCATATGACAGTCCCGCCATCCCGGGAATTAACCTTGTAAACCTATGCTGCACTCCCTTAATAGCAAAAATGTCCTTCCTCAAATTAGGGGACCAAAACTGCTAGGGCTCTGTACAACTGCAGAAGGACCTCTTTGCTCCTATATTCGATTCCCCATGTTATAAAGGCCAGCATGCTATTCGCTTTCTTCACTGCCTGCTGTACCTGCATGCTTACTTTTATAGACTGATGAACAAGGACCCCCAGATCCCGTTGTACTTCCCCTTTTCCCAACTTGACGACATTTAGATAGTAATCTGCCTTCCTGTTTTTGCTACCAAAGTGGATAACCACATTTATTCGCATTAAACTTCATCTGCCATGCATCTGCCCACTCCCCCAACCTGTCCAAGTCGCGCTACATTCTCATAGCATCCTCCTCACACAACTCTTTGACATGATTTGGCAAAGAATCAATTCTGATATTGTCCGAAGATTTGCTCATCTTGCTGAATTGTTGTCTCTGAGCTTTCAGTCTTTTTTAATAATTGACTACAAATTCTCAATCTGATTTGGGTCAAGCAAGTTACCAGATGTGACACAAAATGCTGGAGTAATTCAGAAGGACAGGCAGCATCTCTGGAGAGAAGGAATGGAGATGCTGCCTGTCCCACTGAGTTACTCCAGCATTTTGTGTCTACAATGTAAACTAGTATCTGCAGTTCCTCTTCTAGCAAAATTGGGTCACCATCTTTGATATGTTGCATGGTGCAAGGCCTTGCTGGAATATCCCAGATTAATCAGGAAAAGACTGCCATCACTTTCCTCTACAGTACTTCGATTTATTGCAGTGATCTATTCATTCCCATCAACTGGGTGCAGTGGACCAACTGCTGAAACAGCCACACAACATCATCTTTTCAGGTTATTCGAACTGTCAAAGTGGCATTTGTGCACTGGCTCACCAACTGATGAGTGAACAGGTTGCCACGTGGCCCTGAACCAGGGGATTGCTTTCATCCCTGAATAATATCTTTTTCCAGTCCTCGTGTTAAACTGAGTTCTTTTGTCTATCTAAATTTAAGAAAACTTGATTCAAACACTTGCTGCTGTTGAAATCTATTCTTTATTCAGCGCTGAGACTAGTCTCTGAACCTTCCAACACAGAGCTGAAAGCTCCGGGGCAGGTCCAAAGAATTAGTGACTTTGGTACAAACTCAAGGCATTATATAGGTATTTCTGATACAGAGGGTATGACAAACTAGTAACCAATCATCTGAGTCCTGGTGATTTACAACAGGAGTCACGTGACCCCCCCCCTTTTCTGGCCTCATTTTACAACCTTCGTTTGCCTGTGGTTTAACTTTGTTTAGAATTATTTTAGTTCTACAAAGCAAAACCCCAGTCGGTTCAATTATCAAAGACCACTCCTCAAAATATAAGATGCACATATAATACAATGATCACACAAGTCATACAAACAAAACACATTTTCCATACCACGAAGAAAGATATTTCTATAAATCTAAACAAGGTCTAATGTTTACAATCCTACTCAGACACAATACATTTCATAAATGGTTTCACTACAATTCTACACAGTTTAAAATAGTATTACCTATGTATTAAAACATTAATTATATGAGTTTGCCGAATTACACAGCTTCTAAGTTAAATTCAAAACCCACACACACACCTCCCAACTCCAAGCATACTTGGGTCGTAAATCTGTCAACTTAATTGATGATAAGTATTTTGTGCCAGGATACAGCTTCATTCTAACTTACAGCCTCTCCATTTCCTGCTATCTCTGGGAGATGGATTTTCAATCTCATCTGCAAGGCCTTTTACAAATATTACAGAACAAAGGGTAAATTTACAACTTCAGACCATTACCTCAAAAGTACAGCCGGTTCTTCGAAACATAGGAAGGTCACAAATTCATCAATCTGATTATTTCCTCTCCAAGCATCTGATCCCTTATCTCAACCTCATTATAATTTAACGAGGCCCAAGCTAAACTACAGAGTCTATTATTTCTCAGCCTTGAAATCTGTCTCGAACTCAGCATAAACAGCCATAATCCATATGTCACATTCAGAGCTCAGGAATGTGCCATAGAGAAAGAGCAGATGACCTCAGGCCTAAGAAGAGGCCCTATTCAGCAATCCATTCTTCAACACAAAATTGTATCAAATACAATTTCCTCAAGCGTTACAATTGCCTCAAAGCAATAACCAAAGCTATTCAGGTTCAGATTACCGTTTCTATGTTTTGATTCATTTGTTCCCTGTATGTGTTTCTTTGTACTTTATTTCTTTACGAGACGTGTGTTTCTGAAAACCTTAAGTTTTTCTCTTAAAATTTACCTAGCTTATATAAAAGTCACTATCCAAGCGGTTCTATTATATAATATTTCCTCACTTGCATGTATAATCTTTATATTTTAATGTCCACTGGTATTGTTCATTGCAGCAGATTGAAGTTGTTTTTCGCAGGTCTTCTCGTTATATGACTGATTTCAGAGGTGTGTCTCATGGTGCTTGAGCTTATTGCTATACCTGCTGCCTCCAAATCCAACTTCAGGGCAATGCTTGCCTTTCTTGGATCATTGCTGCTTTCCTGAATCCGCAAGTCTTCATCTCTTGGCGTTGTGTTCCTTTTGTGGCCGCACCTATTGTCCTCTTGGGAGATAGTAATCTGGTTTTGGACTCTTGCTTAACAATCTTAGGTACAGAAGCCTGACTCAAGCAATGTTGATGCAAGGTTATAATCTTTCCAGTCTGAAGAGGGGATTCCAACCAGAAACGTCATTTACCCATGTTCTCCCGGGATGCTGCTTGACCCGCTGAGCTAATCCAGCGTGTTGTCTATTCATGGTCTTTGATTGCCTCCTTGGAGTGATGTCAAGCAATCCATAATGGATGAGTTCTTCTCAAATTATGATAAATTACTGGATATCATTCCAATGAATACCTGGAGAAAGAAAAATGACCGGAAAAACAAGAACTTTTATTAAGGAAAATTGGGGGTGAGAATTGTAATGTGGGGTCAAGATAAGGAAAGTGTGCAGATGACTGTAAAGGTGGAGAAGGAGCAAGGACATGGTTGTGGAGGAACAATTGAGATTTAAGTGCTGGCATTCACTGCCCATCCTAACTGAGGGACCGGGATGTTGCCTCCAGTGTTGTCGCGGGAGGAGCCCGCGGGGCACAAAGGCGGTCAGGCGAGGAAAGGGATGTTGGTTGCTGGGCCGAGCCGCTCGAGGGCGATGGAAGAGCCCCTGTAGCAGCCTAGGGCTTACCTGGATTTTGGGCGCTCCAGTACATCCAGCATGTGGACCGGACTTTGGACTTTTTCTTTAGGTAAATGGCACCAGAATATGGTGACATGCACGTATGAGCTAAGCAAAAGGAATTTCTCTGTACAGTGCACACATGACAATAAAGAACCACTGAACCCTTGATCTGTACTGAAGAGACTGTCAAATCAACTGCATTGGTTGGTTTTGAGCCAGGCTGGGTAGGGATGGAAGATTGGCCTCTCAGAAGGACATCAGTGAAACAGATGGTTTTTAATCGCTGTTACAGAGATTAGCTTTTTTTAACTTCCAGATATATTTACTTACTTAAATCTCAATTCATGAGCTGCCAAGATGTAATTCAAGATTCAAGATGGGTTTATTGTCACATGTACCATAAGGTACAGTGAAATTCGAGTTACCATACGGCCATACCAAGTGCAAAGCAGTAAGACACACAACCACATAAAATACCATTTAACATAAACATCCACCAGGGGCTCCCCACACTCCTTACTGTGATGGAAGGTAATAAAGTCCAATCTTTCTCTCTTTCTTCTTCGTGGTCGGGGTTGTCGCACCATCCGCGGTCGGGGCCATCAATGCACCTGCAGCCGGTGATCCGCGGCCCTCACGTCGGGGTGATGGAACTTCCTCGTCGGGATGGTTGAAACTCACCACGGCTTGGAGCCCCGACTCAGTCTCTAACCAGGGACCGCGATGTTTAAACCGGGCTCCGCAATGTTAAAGTCCCCAGGGGTGAGGTTGGAGCTCTCCACAGTCGATCCCCAGCAAGGGGATTGCATATCCACGATGGTAAGTCTGCGCCGAGCCTGCGCTGAAGTGCCCGGTTGGTCTCCAGGAAAGGCTGCGCTGCTCCATGATGTTAGGCCGCAATGGGGGACGGAGATACGACATGGAAAAAATCGCATCTCCGTCGAGGTAAGAGATTGAAGAAAGTTTCCCCAAACTCCATCCCCCACACAAAACAAACCAAGAAACGCTAAAACATACTTTTAACACGTACTTAAAATAACAAAACAGAAAGAAAAGACAGCCATCGTCAGCACCCCCTGGTGTTAATCTTGTCCCCAAATCAATGATTTAGAACTCCACATATACATATAGACGATTTCCTAGAAAGGAAGTGACAGTGGGGAGTAGCTGATCTTCAGCTTGCTCAGAGTGTTACGAGGCAGGATGATGGTGAAAAGAACAAGATTCAAGAGATTGTTCATTTCTTTATTATTGTCACATGTACCGAGGTACAACAAAAAGCGTTTTTTGCATGCGTTCCAATCAAAAAAAACTATACATGAAGCCAATCAAGTCGTTTACAGTGCACAAATAAAGTGTACAGCATTTAGTGCAACAATATAACATTGAAGTCTGGTAAAGTCCAAGTTAAAGAAAGTTCCAATGAGGTAGATGGGAGGTCAGGGCCACACTTTGGCTGATGAGAGGATTGCTGCCTGACAACAGCTGGGATGAAACTTCCTGAACATACCTGGAGGTAAGTTCTTGTCAAAATTTAACTCCTGCCTGGTGGGAGAGGGGAGAAGAGGATTGATTGGGGTGAGAATTGTCCTTGATGCTGCCGGCCTTGCTGAGGCAGCATATAGTGTAGATGGAATCAATGGAAAGTAGGGTGGTTTGTGTGATGCTGTAGGCTTTGTCCATAACTCTCTAATTTCTTGCAGTCTTGGATGGAGTTATTCCCATACCAGGCTGTCATACCACTGTTGGTGAGCAGTGTTGGAGGCATGCCGAGCTTCCTAAGCCTTCTAAAGAACTAAAGGCATTGGTGTGCTTTCTTGGACATAGCTTTTAAGTGGCTGGTCCAGGATATGTATTCCTAGAAACTTAACTTTTGACCATCTTCACATTGGAGTGTGAATGTAAAGTTGATTATTGGGAAAACAAAGCTGGATATGAAGGACTTGTTTATTTGTCGGCATCCAGGCTAGGGTAGATTTCTCTCTGGGTTATTGATGGGGGGTCAAGGGTACAGCAGATGAGCAGGAGATACTTTCAACTAACAAAGATCTTAAACTCAATGGCTATCTTTAGTTTGTAATGTTTTGAAAGCTTGAATAAAATCTATCCCTCAGTCTTCTAAATGTAAGGATTTTAGCTAATTGGTGGTGGTTCTTGGATCAATATACCAAAGTGAATTAGCTTTGGCAAGATCTTGAATTGTGCTTGGATCATTGAAGTGTTGCATGCGCTGTCTCTTGTGTAACTGCCTATGCTGGATATAATAGTCCAGTTGAAGTCTTGTATTTGATCTGTGTCTCCATTAGGATTGCTGTGTTTCCAACTTTGTTTGAAATAATATAGTTCCATCCTCCCTATTTTTGTTTTTGACTGGCCAGGGAGTCAATTTAAAGCTTTCTAAGTGGGTCATTTAATTGCACAAAGCTATTCAATCAGTTTCCGTGTACTGACGTTACAGTTAGATCTGTAATTGTGTGTCTGCCATAACTCCCTGTGGGTGGTTGCAGCTGTAGAGATGACTAGCTGTTTTGAAGAAGTCCCTTCAGGCCATTTTCTGTCAAGGTTTGTCATTTCCTTTCTTATTGCTGGGCCACAGTGCTCCAAATATCTGAGTGTGCTATTCCAGCTGGAAGGTAAAATGTGGCAACATTCATGCAAGTGATGGTTCTACAATTGTCATTTGGTACCTGTTTAATTTTTGTTTGTGGGAATAGAATGTTCCTGTATTGGACGCACATTGGTGTAACTGAGTGTTTCGAGGTCCTAATTGTGGAGGAACGTGATCCCATTCCAATGGGCAACATTCCAATTGATGTTTAGCTTTTCATTTGTACTGCAGTTGCACAGGTAGCGAAGGCTACCCCAGATTTGTCTGGGTTTTGTGTAGCATTCTGTAAACAGAACAGACCGAGCCGACTGTGCGAGGACTAATCTCTATGTAATCTTTCCTCACAATTTAATCTTTGGAACCCTCCTTCTGAGGTTTGGTTGCTTTAATCCTTACGACGTGGCAAGTGTAATTTTATATAGATGTCTACATTTATATTCTGATAGAGGACCCGTACTACATTATCGCCTTTTATTATTTTCTGATATTATATTCCATGTATATGTACCAATGGATGTATAAGGTCTTTGACAGTTACTAGCTTTGACAATAAAATTAATATTTTTTCCTTCCTTGGTCCAAAGTGAAAGACTGCACACATGCCTATATTAAACCCATTTGCCCCAGTTCCTCAGATTCTGCTTAGTTTATTGCCCTATAGACCAGGATGCAGTGAAATTCCTTGTTTGCCTGAACCTTGTAGAGTAAAGAATATGCAGTTTGTAATGATAAATGCAATAAATACAACAAATGCAGCAATGAGTGCAGAACAGCAGAACGATGTAAAGATGAACTCATGTTGGGAACCTCCCAGTTCACCCATAGTTTTCATTGGGGAGCACCTGGACTTTAGCATTCTGTCTTTTACACGCTGAATGAATATTTGACGCTAGGCCTGTATTCATTTGGGTGTTAATACTACTTTCAACCTTTTTTGTTTCTCTTTTTCTTTTTTTTTTCCTTTAGCCTGAAGATGGGTCTCGACCCAAAATGTCACCCATCCCTTCTCTCCAGAGATGCTGCCTGTCTGGCTGAGTTGCTCCAGCGTTTTATGTCTATCTTTGGTTTAAACCAGCATCTGCAGTTCCTTCCTACACAATGCTTTTATTGCATTTTAATGTTAATTACAAGCTTTTTGTGTAACTTTCTATCCTATTATTATATCTATTAAATACAGTGAATAGTTGAGGCCACAATATGAATGTTTGATCAATATTCACATCCTGTAATTGCAATGTATATCCATTATGGCTCCACTATTCTGTCTCCTGCTCTTCAGCTAACTTCCCAACCAAATCAATAATTTACCTCCAAATCTATCTATTTCAATATTTGTCTATTCTCCTGAGAAAATATTTAATTTAAGTCTCCTTGAAAGAAAATAACATCCAAAGGTGCTCAATTGTTCAACACTGGACATCTTTAAAAAAAAAGAATACTATGTGGTACAAGAGTGGTACAAAAGAAGGACTTTCTTAATCTAATGTCCTTAAAAAAACCCCCAGCTCTTTACAATAAATAAAATGTTCAGAAGTGTGGTCTTTGTTTTAATGTTAACAACATGGCAGCGAAGTTGTACATAAATCTGCAGCGTTATATTGACCAGAAACCTGTTTTAAAAGCATTGACAAGGGTGAATATCAGGACAGTGAGGATAATTCCCCTGCTATTCCATGCAATGTTTCATGCAGAGTATGTAAAGCTTCTATTCAAATATTTAATCTGACAGTAGTACTTCAGAGTGTTAGCCAAGATTTGTGTCCTCTGGTTCATGGAATTGGACTAATGACTAAAGAGCACTGGCATGGGACCTCCGCTATATGGTTGTTTGGGCAATGGAAGTTCACTCTTACCGAGTTCATAAATCACTACCCAAAAATTTTAAATGAGGAATGAAATTTGCTCTGGGAATTTATGTGAAGAAAAGTAAATAAACATACATTTTATCTCAGCGTTTTTTAATGATTGTGCAGATGATGTGGCTTGAAGGAAAATCACGATACAGACTTTTCTAGGAAGCTACCCTCCCTACTCCATAACGCTTGTGTTGCCTATATTTCCAAGTATGAATGGTGTGGGCATTGAGTGGAATTTGAAGTGTTCTCTCCATCTATTGCTGTCCTAGTTATTAATGCAGGTTTTGGCAGGCTCTTGTGGAATAGCTATGGTATGGTTCACATCGCAATCATAAAGCACTATACTTAGGATGGTGGAAAGATCTCCAGCAAGCGTTTGAGTTTGTCTTGCATGATATCAGATTTCTTGAGTGCTATTGGAGCCACATTGATCTAAGCACATGGAGAATCATTTATCACATCTTGACAAGCGCCTCGTAGATGGAAAGGTTTAGAGAATGAAGATGTCAGTGACTCACTTCTGAGCCACTCTTGTCGACACTGTAGTGACTAGTTCAGTTAAAAATCTGATCAGCAGTGACAATGGTGTGGTTAACCTCAGCAACAGTGTTTGTAACTCTGTAACCAGTCTTTGGAGCAAGAAGTCATTGTTTACCATCAGGCACTGTGCTGTTAATATGTGTCGAAAATAAACAAAATGCTGGAGTAACTCTGGGACAGGCAACATCTCTGGAGAGAAGGAATGGGTGACATTTCGGGTCGAGATCCTCCTTAATATGTGTCAATGTCCAAGTCAGAAGAAGGATCTCGAGATGCTGCCTGTCCTGCTGAGTTAAGGGCCTGTCCCACTTACGTGCCCTTGGCACGCAAATTATCTCCCCACCACTGTCTGAAATATTCGATTTGTAACTATCCTATTGCATTTTTATCACAATAAATATCTCAATTAGAGTAATCCAGCATTTCAGTGGTTGGTAAGATTTTAGAGCCCATTATAAAGAATGAGGTTTCTCATAATAAAATAGACCGAAGCCACCTTGATTTTGTGAAAGGGATATCTTGCCCTTCTTTAGAGGGCCTTTAAGGTGCTGCACATGAGGCTGCTTAAGAAGATGTGAATTCATGGTATCGGAGGGAAGATACTAGCCTGGTTAGCAGGTTGGCTGAATGGCAGTAGGCAAAGAGTGGCAACAAAGGGGGAGGGGGGGGGGGGGGGTTCTGGCTGGCTGCTAGTGACTAGCGGTGATGTTCAGGGGTCTGAGCTAGGGCTGCTGCTCTTCATGTATATCCATGATTTGGATGAAGGAATTGAAGTTTGCAGATGATGCAAAGATGGGTGAAGTCATATTGGTAGAAAGGAAGGCAAATACTAGCATTTATTTAGAGAATACAAAAGAATACAAAAACAGAAATATAATGCTGAGGCTTTATAAGGCACTGGTCAGGCTGCATTTGACATATTGTGAGCAGTTTTTGGCCCAATATCATGGGAAGAATGTGCTGGCATTGGAGAGGGTCCCACTTTACGCAAATGATCCCAGGAATGATTGGGTTCACATGATGAGCACTGGGCCTGTATTTGTTGGAATTTAGATGGATGAAGGGGATCTCATTGAAACTTACCGAATAGCGAAAGGCCTGGATAGAGGATATGGAGGGGATGTTTCCACTAGTGGGAGAGTCTAGGTCCTAGACTCTACGACCAAATGTCATAGCCAATAGGACTTGCCTTTAGAAAGGAAACGAGGGAGAATTTCTTTAGCCAGAGCGTGGTGAATCTGTGAAATTCCTGCCACAACTGGCTGTGGAGACTAAATCAATGGATATTTTTAAGGTGGAGATTAATGGATTAATAAGGGTGTCAGAGGTTATGGGTAGTAGGCGGAACAATGTAGTTGAGACAGATAGATCATCCATGATTGAATGGCCAAGTAGACTTGATGGGCCAAATGGCCTAATTCTGCGCCTATCACTAATGAACCTATGAACCCAGTGTCACCCAGGCACATAGCAGGAATCTGAGTGAACACGAGCAACAGCCATGTGTTCTCTGCCTTCAAGATAATATCGATAGATCAGTTGGCAATGCTCGCACCTCAAAGTGATTCGATTTATTCCAGCACCTTGAGATGTAAGTAATTCTTCAGTGCAGTAGGGAAGGACTGTAGCGAGTTTGAAGGTGCAAATCAAGACCTTTGCCCTCTCAAGTAGACGTGATAAAACCGTAGACTTTTGAAGTGCAGGATCCTTTTTTACTTAAATTCCAGACACCATTTGATGTGCAGTCAACATCACAAAAGTACATTGTGGTCATTTGTCATCTTGCTATTTGTGTTTTGTACAATTCATAATTTTCTTGTTGCTTTTCTCTATAACGGTGACTATAATTGGGTGGAGAAGGGGTGGTGAAAGCTGTGGCATCTTTAGGGAGGTCCTGAAGTCGTAAGGCATGAAGGTTTTTGTACTTTGTGGTTGGGATGAACATATGACAATTATTCATATTCCATTGACCCGACAAATCGGCTAATTCAGTGATCTTGATATTTCAATTTAATTTCTGCGCTGTGCTCTCCTGGCTCTTCAGCTGCATGACCTAGTTTCCCGTATAACACCATGAAGAAGCGCAAACCAGATCAATACCATATTGGTCTCTGCTTCACACGATGATTGCTTTGCTGCTGTGATTTTATTTTGGAGTTAACAGCTGTAAGGCTCGCAATGCATCAAATATAGATCAGATGTTTTTTGCTTATAGGCCAAGTTTATAACACTGATTTAAATAGATGATAAATATTGTGCTTGTTTTGTATGCATTGCCTCTTGTGCTACTGTTTTTGTAATATAAATGTTTTGCAAAAAAAATTGTTAATATTTAGACCTGGATTTCCTGAGATGTTGAATGTTTCCTGGAAGGATTGTATGTCTCAGCTGATCCAAACGTTTTTGTTTTTTTTTGCTTCCGTTCCATTAACCCAGCCCTCTCCCCCAACCCTAATGCAGAAAGTTTGCTGCAGTGTTTAAAGTGTTTAGTTTTGAAGCATCTATATTGATTTGGTCTCAAATTTCAAGCTAAGTAATTTATAATGTTTTTGTTTCCTTTCTTGTGCTAAATAACTCCAGATCACAAATGGGCCCCCTTCCATGATAGTCCCCAGAAAGAGGCCTTCAGGAAACTACGAAAAAGAGAAGGATTTGTGTATTAAATACTTTGACCAGTGGTCTGAATCAGATCAGGTGGAATTTGTGGAGCACCTAATCTCCCGGATGTGCCATTACCAGCATGGACATATTAACTCCTATCTGAAACCGATGTTGCAGCGGGATTTCATCACTGCTTTACCAGGTAAGACGCACTATTGTAGAATGCATGATGAATATGATCGTGTGTGAGATTCCCTGGCTGTTATTGGTGGGCCTTTTACTAATTTTTAAAAATGATGCCACAGTGTGGCAACATTCTGCAAGCAGCACAACAGTTCAGGATCAAATATAACCGTTTTAAATAAATGGAGAAGGGTAAATGTCTACGATGTAACACACAATCAAAGTTGTAAAGAGTGGAAATATTACATTTGAGTTGTGACGTCATAAATCAAAGGAGGGAGGCAAGGAATTTAAAAGTAAAAGATCGGCTGGTGCTGAAAATCTAAATCAGAATATGCTGGAAACAATCTGCAGGTCAGGCAACATCTGTGGAAAGTGAATCTGGTAACATTTCAGGTTGAGCATATTTCATCAGAATTGGGAATGAGAAAGAATAATGTAGTTTTAAGTTGCAGACATCATGGGAGAAGAATGCATAGAACAGAGAATATTGGTGTCGGAAAGATCTGCAGATGCTGGTTTACACGGAAGATAGACATAAAATGCTGCAGTAACTCGGCGGGCAGGCAGCATCTATAGATAGAAGGCATGGGTGACATTTCGGGTCGAAGCCCTTCAGTCTGAGAGCAAGGGAGAGGGAGACAGAGATATGGAAGGGTAAGGTGTGAAACTAAGACATCGAATGGGACTGAGATCTAGGAAAATGTAGAATGGATCATTGTTAGCTAGGGGAAGATGGCCACAAAGCATATAAAGATAAACTTGAATCAGGACAGTCAGACTGGGAGGAATGGAGAGAGGGAAAGCAAGGGTTACTTGAATTTAGAGAAGTCCGTTTGGTTGTAACCTGCCCAAGCAAAATATATTGGTGCTAAGGCAAGACTAAAGTGGAACTTAATTACTTTTGGGTACTGGGAAAGATACCTGAGAAATACACAAAGGTGTATGTTGGATTAAAATAAAACATTAAATGCTGCGCTGATAAAGGGTCTTTGACTTCAAATATGAACTATCTATTTTCACAGTTGCTGTTTGACCTGCTGGATGTTTCCAGCATTTTCTATTTTTAATTCAGATGTTCAGCATCTGCAGTTTTGTGTTTGATTTTTCCAATCATTAGAGTTTGGAAGGGATGCTAATGGAGAAGAACGTTTTCTTTTTGGGAGTGGGGGGGTGATAACAAAGGAATTGTATTGTAGAAATGTGTCAAGGAGATTAACATTAAATGTAAATATTGTCCAATTATGTAAAAGATAATTCAAAAGTATTAAATGAAATCGAAATAGCTTGTGGTGATTAGTTTTTGAAATCGACAGATATATGGCCAAGCTCCATTGAACAACACTTACAGAGTTGAAACGATGAGGTAAATGAAGGGTAGCGTTTAGTTAAATCTAGGCATTGATTTTAATAGCCTGAAGTTAGTAAAATAATATCTTGTATTCTATCAAAATTACAATGTGGAATATGATTTGGCCCATTGGTTTTTGCTTTTGCTAGCTTATCAACTGGCTTGAGTTTAGTTTAGAGACACAGTGCGGAAACAGGCTTTCAGCCCACCAAGTCCACACCGACAAGTGTTCCCCGCAAATTAACACTACCCTACACACACTAGGGACAATTTTACTTTTATACCAAGCCAATTAACCTACAAACCTGTACCTCTTTGGTGGGAGGAAGGAAACCGAAGATCTCGGAGAAAACCCAAGCAGGTCATGGGGAGAACGTACAAACTCCGTATAGGCAGCACCCGTAGTCAGATCGAACCCTGTTCTCTGGCGCTCTTATGCAGCTCAACTGCTACGCCATTGTGCCACCCCCTGCTTTCCATGTCACTGCTCTTTCCTGCCTATCCCCTTTTAAAGTTATTTTTAGTTGTATGAGTAGTCATTGCTCTTCTAATTTCAAAGTGCTTTAGTGTAAAAAAAATGTTGATCTTGAAATTGAGCTTTATTTGTACATCATTAATGAGTTGACTGAGGAAGATAACAGAAGCACCCAGCAGGTCAGGCAGCATCTATGGAAGGACACAGCTAACGTCACGTGTAAGCACTTTTATTAGTTCTAATGAAGGGTCATGGACAAAAATATATAATGGTCTACACTTTAATGGTGCCATATTGCAATTTCAGTATGGGCCTGTTGCTGGTAGTAATTTGCTGGTTGGCAGAAGACTTGTGGATCCACCAGTGTTAAATTAAAAAAAACATATTAATATAGAGGAAATATTTTTATTGCTTTCAAATCTTTAGTCGTTCCAAGCATTGCTAGACCAGGTTCAGAGTGACAGCACAGTATAAATATTTGTAACATCAAGTTCAGTTCAGAGTTATAATATGGAAGCAGACCCTTTGGCGTGCCAAGTACGCATGGGCCATCAATTATCCGTTCACAGTAGTTCCTGTGCTGTCCTAATCTCTCATCCACTCTCTTCACATTGGGTGCAATTTTACAGAGGCAGATTACTTTCCCAACCTGCATGTCAATAGACGATAGGTGCAGGAGTAGGCCATTCGGCCCTTTGAGCCAGCAGCGCCATTCACGTGATCATGGCTGATCATCCACAATCAGTACCCCGTTCCTGCCTTCTCCTCATATCCATTGACTCCGCTATCTTTAAGAGCTCTATGTAACTTTCTTGAAAGCATCCAGAGATGTGGCCTCCACTGCCTTCTGAGGCAGAGGATTCCACAGATTCACAACTCTGTGTGAAAAAGTTTTTCCTCCTCTATTCTAAATGGCTTACCCCTTTTTCTTAAACAGTGGCCCCTGGTCCTGGACTCCCCAAACATCGGGAACATGTTTCCTGCCTCTAGCGTGCCCAATCCCTTAATAACCTTGTATGTTTTCAATAAGATCCCCTCATCCCTCTAAATTCCAGTGTATGCAAGCCCAGTCGCTCCATTCTTTCAACATATGACAGTCCCTCCATCCAGGGACTTAACCTCGTGAACCTACGCTGCACTCCCTCAATAGCAAGAATGTCCTTCCTCAAATTTGGAGACCATAAATTGCACACACTACTCCAGGTGTGGTCTCACTAGGGCCCTGTACAACTACAGAAGGACCTCTTCGCTCCTATACTCAACTGCTCTTGTTATGAAGGCCAACATGCTATTAGCTTTCTTCACTGCCTGCTGTACCTGCATGCTTACTTTCAGTGACTGATGAACAAAGACACCCGGATCTCATTGTACATCCCCTTTTCCTAACTTGGCACCATTCAGATAATAATCTGCCTTCCTGTTCTTGCCACCAAAGTGGATAACCTCATATTTATGTCCTTGGGACGTGGGAGGAAACCGGAGCATTTGGAAGAAGCCCAAGTGGTTACAAGGCAAGCTTGCGAACTCCACCTAGACAGTACCAAAGGTCGGGGACGAACTCTGGTACTATGAAGCAGCAGCTCTGGCAGCTGTCCAACCCTAGAAAAGAATCCTTTGTTGCTTGCATTTCCTGTACCTGTTTCCTCTTGGTTTTCCGGATCATGGGCAGTGTTTGTGCTCCAGTCCCAATGTTCACTAGAAATTGGACTGATTCCACTCAAGCACGATGTGTACAATCCTGCACTCACCACGGTGCAATATGCATCCTATCACTCTGGGTTTAAACGGAGTTTAACTCTCACAGTAGTATTATTGTTTCTTGTATATTTATTTGTTGTATTGTTGCTTTAATGTGCATAAGCAAGTAAAAATGTATTTGTCTGGTCCTGTTCTGTTGACCGTCGATTCTAGGTGTTGGTACAGGAAATGGCTGATACAAATGCAAAAGCAGTTTTATTAAAAGGTACCAACCTCGGTGAAAGCTATTTTTCTTTTCAAAACACTCATCCAGAGCGTTCCTTTGTGGTTGTTGTTTATTTAACTAACTGTGTCATTTGATTAAGTTATTACATTTGGTCCTTTGCTCTATCATTCTTATGCTTCATATCTTCAGTTTATTCCAATATCTTCTCACTGTGCTTGACTGATTTTTATAGTGCTTATAATGCTCCCTCCAGATAGGATTTTAATTCAGAAAATTGAATGTTTAACTGTACTTGAGATAAGTTAACGTCCAAAAAAAAAGAGTTTGAAAAACCACTGCCCACTGTTTCAGTTCACAGGGGTCCCAGTCAGAATTCTGGAATAGCGAGAGAGCTTGCACTTCATCATAGACCCAGTAGATGGCAGCATTAGCACAGCCACATCTGGATTTGACTAGTTTCTTTATCTGCAACCTTGGCCTAAAGAAAACAATTCAGTTTTTCAGTATGTACAAACCAGCGATTAATGTGCCAATAAAAAATGCACTGGCTCAAGCAGTCAGACTGCAGGAGGGGGCTGTTCGCAGTACGATCAATAATCAATATTTATCCCAAAAACGTTTGGGATTCCTTTGCCTCATCTCCTTTTGTTTTCCCCATCTATCTTTTTACAGCAACGTCTTACTTTACCTGGTTTCAAGTTTATTTGAGGCTGAAGATTACGTCAGCTTGCAGGTCTTGCATCTTCATAGGATACCTGTGCTTCTCCCCGTTAATCCTGTCTCGCCCAAGTAAATGCTGTTGTTGCCACGTATTTCAGCCTAAAATTAACGGTCACTCCTCGGCACAGTTGCCAATGTTTCACACAGCGGCACGTGCGCATTGACCAACCTGATGTGTGCGTCAGGGCTTATGGAACATTTATTTCGATGTGTTGGAGCATTAACATTGAGCAAATATTCTACAAGGAAAACTGATGGACCAGCCAGAATAAGCATCCACATTTGGAATATTTTATATCAATGGAAAGGCTTCTGAAGTTGAATATTAAGAGTGGGACTAAAGAAATATTTAGAACCAAAGAACATATCTTAAATTGCTATATTTCCTGTATATATAAACTGGAATATAACTTTTCTTGGGTAGGCAGAGGGCATCGGCTGCTGTGTTCACAGGGCTTTTTTTCAGCATGTGCATTTCTATATGATTTTTAAACAGAATTGCTTATCACACAAACCAAAAATCAGCAAGTAAGAATGGGAAATAAAGATATTTGAACCTGTAGCTAAATGAGGAACAATTACAAAGTGGACACTTAGAAGGCTTGACTGTGGTTGCACGATGACTTATTTGGTGGTTTGGCAATTCGGAGATCTGCAACAATAAAGCATTGATTGTAAATACAAACCATCAGGGACATATTGAAATTTGTGAATTATGTTCTAAAATCAATGTAAAAAGATAAGTCAACTGAAATGAGTTTTCTGCAGTGAAGTTCCTGAATGTGGCTCAATCTAATATCATTCTTGCACATTATCCGCAACGTTCTCAGCAAGGTTTTCATTTTTTTGGTTGTAACTTTGAGTAAATGCTTTGAAGGTTGCAGTGCTGGTATAAAATGGCATTCCACTCCAGGTCGATAAATGGCATTAACTTCAAACTGGAACGTCTAACTGGCAGCATCAGGGCAATGACATTTAGTCATCTAAGATCCCGATCCGTGGCACGATTTGCATATTTATTTCTTGGTTTGTCGTGTTTGAATTTTATAGATCTTAGAGTTTGGAAAGAGTAATGTGATCTTCTTGGTATTTAAATTCTAATTACACCACATTCAATGCCTGCAGTTAACCAAAGGGGAATATTTAAACTATTTTGCCTCTGGATAATGTTAATTTGGCTGGTCTGCACAGCAAAGCCTTGACTATTCCCGATTTGACGAGATTAAATGCAAGCGAAGTACTTAATTTAATGATACCAAGCTACTATTTAAAAGGAAAACACAGGTGTTATTGTGGGCGTGCCACTTGACTTTTCTACAGGTCATCGGTGAAGTCTCTAGGAGTTTAGTTTATTGGTGTCACCACATTGTAGTCTGCGTTGACCTGAACATAAACTGCTAGTGGCATATTGCAGTGCTGAGATCTGTTCTTAGTGATCATCCCACATAGTTTTAGATCAATATATGCTGCCACTGTAGATAGAAAATTGAAAAAGGAGCTTAAAACTTGCTTTTGAATTTTCTCAGGATTGAATGCAACAAAAGGCACCTTCCTGCAGATTCCATTAATCAGCTGTGTCCTTGTAACAACGACCAATCAACTCTTAAAGAACGAAGGACTTCCCATCTTGGAAATTCATAATTAAATGTTACCTCATACAGGCCATTCTAATCATGCACACTGCCATAGCTAATGAATGACTCCACGAGTAATACTGTGGTACAGCGGTAGAGTTGCTGACTTAGAGTGCCGGAGATCCAAGTTCGATCCTGACTATGGGTGCTGTCTGTATGGACGTTGTCTGTACGTTCTACCTGTGACCTCATGGGTCTTCTCCATGTGCTCCTGTTTCCACCAACATTCCAAAGGCGTGCATGCAGGTTTGTAGGTTAATTAGCTTCTGTAAATTGCCCCGGTGTGCAAAACTGGGATAACACAGAACTAGTATATGGGTGATTGTTGGCCAGTGTGGACTCGATGGGCCAAAGGTCCGGTTCCACGTTGTTTCATGAAACTAAACTCCCTAAAAGCCAGTTCTTTCATTAGAGTTGTCCCATTGGAAAGAAGACAGGAACGGGGAGGAAATTTGTGAAGGGGGATATGATTGTGTATTAGCTGATTGAGGAATGATGTGCTGGATATGATGAAGGATATCTCTGATCTCCTGGAATAGGCGGCCATATCTCAAAAACAGGTGTGGCAGAGGCAGAGAACCTGAGAGAAAGGGATTGTGTCCTTACCAAAGGCTGGATGGGAGGAGGTGTAGTCGAGTTAGCTATGGTATTCCATGGGTTTGTAGTAAATGTCAGTGGATTGTTTGTCTTTGGAGATGGATCAAGAAGGGAAGAGATGGTCAAAGTAAATTTAAGTACAGGGTGACTGTTTTGTGGCAAAATTGATGAAATGGACTCATTTTACTCTGTATGGTGGCAGTGCTAGTACAGTTATCAGTGTGGCGGAGAAAATGTTGGGAAGTGGTCCCAGCATAGATAGATAGATATAGATAGATAGCCTTTTATTGTCATTCAGACCGAAGTCTGAACGAAATTGCAGCAGTCATACATATAATACCATACAATAAAACACCAATAAACACATATTAACATCCACCACAGTGAGTCCACCCAGCATCTCCTCACTGTGATGGAGGCAAAAGTCTTAGGTCTGCAGTCTCTTCCCTCCTCTTCTCCCTCTGCGCTGGGGCGATAGGTTTAGAACGAAGAATGCTCCATGTCGCCAATGGAGGCAGGCATACCCATGAGCCCACTTTAGTGCCTTTGAATTGAAGTTGGAGGAGACAAAAGAGAAGTTGAATGTAAACACAAGTTCCACCAGGTTGAGGAGTGTTATTAGAGGAGAACTGTTTGGAGGTATGTTCTAGATAGACACAGAGCCCCAAGGCCGTCCTGATGAGGAATGGTGCAGTTCCTGGGTTGGGTGTCCATAGTAAAGATGCGGCGGTGGGGGCCAGGGGATTTGAATTTGCTGAAATGATGAGGAGCATATCGTGTGTTGTGGATGTATATTGGAAGGAACTGGACAAGGGGGGCAAGATACGTGGATATGAGTTCAGCAGGCAAAGAGCAGATGGAAACTTTGGGCCAGCCCAGCACAGTCTTTGTTGTGAATTTTGGGTGGAGATAGAAATGACAGTGTGGGGTTAGTGAACTGTAAGGTTGAGGCACTAGAGGTAGGTATGTTACAAAACCTACCTGAATCGCCATTGGGAATCTGCCCTCAGCCAGGCCCGCGATTTTGGCGCTGTTTGGAGGGGGCGGGTTTTAAACGCGATTTTTACTAGGCTGTACTAATCGCACATGTTCAGCCTAGTAAATCATTAACGAAAAATCGCTGCAAGACCCGGTCGCAAAAGGTATTATTAGTTTTATAGGCCTCGATAATATAGTTCTAATAGATTTTAAATTACTGTTTCATCTCGCAACCTCTCGCAGCCCCAGGGTTTTATAGAGCAAACAATTAAAGGTATGTACCTTATTTTTACATTAAATGGGGCATATATATAACCCTATATATCAAATTATCTATAACGAATAGCTCATTTTGGGCTTTTTATATCCCGCAGTATTTTTCTCGGCACTTGAGGGCACTAATCCAGCGCTATGTCAACGTTCTAAACCGGCGCGTTCCACATGAACCCACTAGAAAGCCGATTTAAATGGGCATTTATTTACAGCAATTGAACACTAAATTCCTTCCATTTGGCCTATAAATTAATGTAAATTAGATATAAAAATCATGTTATATTGTGAATTATTTGTGAATAATCTTTGGACACTTAGGCTATTTAAAAATGTTAATCTTTCCTTGAGAAATGGCCTGTTGACTATCCAAGATCACAGCTTTTTTGTAATGTCCATTGAAAATCAATAGGGAACAAGATGCTAATTTCCGAGTATGAAAATGGTCATAACTTTTTTAATACTTGAGATATGAAAGTGAATTTGGTGTCAAATTAAACTTATTGTTATGCTTTATCTGATGGGATAAATTGCAGACTTGATTTTTTAAATCTCAAAATTTTGTAACATTGCTACTAGAGGGGTGATTGGTTGTCAGTGGTTTCCACAACACAAAATTGTCCATAACCACTAATCCTATCCCACGTTGTGTGAAACTATTTGGAATCCTGCAGTGGTCTCACGGAACTGATGTTTTGTCCATGTGTCACTTCAACTCTTGTGATGCCAACTTTAATTCCTACCATAATTCATTTTCTTCTAAATCTCTCATCATTCTGTATTTTTAATCTGACTGGCCTATCATCTTTTATCATACAGTCTTCCAGACGTCTACAGTTTGTATTTAATACATGTATCATTCAGAGCACAGTTTGTTCTACATTGGCACTCGCAATGGAATCACCTCAATTTAAAAATCCTCACCACTGTTCAAAGTAATGAAGTACTTCGAGAAGTTGGTTATGATGTATATCTTCTCCTACCTTAAGGACTTGGACCCGCTACAATTCAGCTACTGTCACAATAGATTAACGGGACATGATCTCACTGGCTCTGCGCTCTGTATGGGACTTCTTGGATAATAAGATAACACGTCAGGCTGGTGTTTATCGACTACTGCTCAGCATTCAATACCCTCATCCCCATCAAACTTGTAAAACTCTGAGAACTGGGTCATCCCTATGTATTGAATCCTGGACTTCCAGAATCAGACGATAATTGGTACGACTTGGTAACAACATTTCCTTCCTGATCATGAACACAGGAACACCTCAAGGGTGCGTGCTCAGTACTACTCTACTCTATACCCATGGCTGTATAGCCAGACGCAGCTCCCACACTTTCTTAAAATTCACCAACGATACCACCATTGTGCATGAATAATGGGTAACAATGAGTAACAATATAGAAGGGAGATCTGTTTGGTGCCAGAACATTATATGGCTCTCAACATTAGCAAGACCAAGTAGCTGATTGACTTCAAGAAAGGAAAGCCAAGGATCCATAAGCCTGTCGTCTTCAATGGGATGGAACTTGAGAGAGTGAAGAGCTGAGTTCCTGGGCATGCATATCTCAAGACCTGTTGGGGCTCAGCACATCGATGCAATCGCAACAAAAGCTCATCAACTCCTCTACTTAGAGTGAGGAGATATGGTATGTCAACGAATAGAAACATAGAAAATGGGTGCAGGAGTAGGCCATTCGGCCCTTCGAGCCTGCACCGCCATTCAATATGATCATGGCTGATCATCCAACTCAGTATCCTGTACCTGCCTTCTCTCCATACCCCCTGATCCCTTTAGCCGCAAGGGCCACATCTAACTCCCTCTTAAATATAGCCAATGAACTGGCCTCAACTACCTTCTGTGAAGTTCTATTGAAGTTCTCCAGGTGTATGGTAGAGAGCACATTGGTTGTATTAAAGCCTGGTTCAGAGGGTGGATGAATCTGCCATGTCCATCACAGGCACTGTACTCCCCACCATCAAGAGCAACCAATGTCATCAAAGATCCACAACACCATGGCCAGACTTTCATTTTGCTACCACCATGGGGAAGAAGATACAGGAGTCTGAAAACAAGTGATCACCAGATTCAAAAACAGCTTCTTCCCAAAATTTCAGGCTCTTAAATACCATACTAAAGTCAGCAACGATTATCTTCTCAGGACTGTCTTTGTTTGCACTATGTTCTTACTTGCACTATGATGGTTACGAAGAATTATGGTTATTCATTTGTAAATTGTGGTTATCTTTTATCTGTATTACGTTTATGGGCCTGTTAAGCTGCAGCAAGTAACAATTTGATTATTTTGTTGGCGGCACATCTAATAATTAAACTCTCTTAACTCTTAATGCTTGAGGCATTCTAGAATTAAAGGTGGCATTCATTTACATGCTGGTTGTTGTTGCCAAGTTTAGTTTAGACATACAGTGCGGAAATAGGCCCTTTGGCCTACAGAGTCCGTGCCAACCAGCGATCCGTGCACATTAATACTACCAAACACACAATAGGTACAATTTTGCATTCATGCCAAGCCAATTAACCTACAAACCTGTACATCTTTGGAGCGTGGGAGGAGACTGCAGATCTCAGAAAACCAATGCACGTCACGGGGAGAATACACAGACAAGTACCCGTAGTCAGGATCGAACACTGGTCTCTGGCACTGTACGGCAGTAGCTCTACCATTATGCCAGTGTGCCGCCATGATTGTAGCGTGTGGTCACATTGTTATGTGGTGTGGGATGGCTATTAGTCCAATTTTGGCATTGAGATGTTCCTTGTGCTGATGACAGTTTTGAAAGTTTTCTCCAGCATTTTGTATCAATCTTCTAATACTGATGAGGCAGTGGGGTAATGGTGGGTGTTGAATTCGTTTTGTGGGTAGCATGAGGCACCTCACCCATTTCTGATGCTTTTCTTCAGCAATGAATGGACAGAGGCTTTTAGTTGGAGTTGGAGGTGATCTTGTATCATTTTGGTCATAGACCCTTTAGAGCTTTACAGCACGGAAATGGTTGCTTCAGCCCAGCTCGTCCCTGCCAACCAAGTTGCTTAACTGAACTGGTCCTAATTGCCTAGGTTTGCTCCATATTTCTCCAAACCTTTCCTATCCATCTAGCTGTCGAAGTGTCTTTGAAATATTGCAATTGAACCCCTCTACACTTCCTCTGGCAGATAGTTCTCTTTGTACACAATCCTCTTGTGGGGGGAAGAAAATGCCACGGATCCCTTCTCACCTTAAACCCATGTCCTCTAGTTTTTATACTCCTCTGCCTTAGTGAAAGAGTAGCTATTCACTGTGCTATGCCCCTCATCATTTTTATAAACCTCTATAGCGAGGGTTCCCAACCTAGGGTAAATTTACCCCCAAGGGATAAATTTGTTGATTCGGGATTCATACATTTTTTTCTCATTGACTGACTGTGTTTGGTTCTGGTATACCGGTATCTGTTCATCATTAGTTGTTAAAAATAAATTATATTAAAGTTGCCAGGGATAAATGGGATGAAAAATGTTGGCACCCCTGCTCTAAAGCCACCCCCCTGTCTCGTACCATCCAGAGAGAAAAGACTCAACCTATCTAGCCTCTCCTTGCACAATGCTCTTGAGACCTGGTAACATCCTCATAATCTCCTTTTTGCACTCTTTCTAGTTTGATGGCATCCTTCGTTTAGCAGGGGAACTAGAATTATTAATAATAATAATAATACATTTTATTTGTATAGCGCTTTTCAACGACTCAATGTCGCTTTACATGGTGAGTCAAGAACAAAACAAAATAGAGCAGTAAGACAGAGATGCAAAGGGGAGGGGGACATGGGACTAAGGGTATGCAGAGGTGAAGAGATGGGTCTTGAGGCGGGACTGGAAGATGGTGAGGGACTCAGAAGTTTGGATCAATTGTGGGAGGGAGTTCCAGAGCCTGGGAGCTGCCCTGGAGAAGACTCTGTCTCCAAAAGTGCAGAGGTTGGATTTCAGAATGGAGAGGAGACTAGCTGAAATGGATCTGAGGGACCGTGAGGGTTGGTAGGGGGAGAGGAGGTCAGTGAGATAAGGCGGGGGGGGCAAGTGGTTGAGGGCTTTGTGGGTGAGGACCAGGATTTTGTGGATGATCCGGTGGGAAATGGGAAGCCAGTGAAGTTTGTTGAGGACTGGGGTGATGTGCTGCCAGGATTTGGTGTGGGTAATGAGTCGGGCGGCTGCAAATGAATTGTACACAATACTCCAAAAGTGGCCTTACCATCATCTTGTATACGTTCTAACTCCTGTACTCAAGACCCTGAATTATGAAGGCAAGCATGCCAAACACCACCTTCACTGCCCTGTCTTCCTCTGTTGCTGTCTGTATGGAAAGAATGTACTGCACCCAAAGGTCTGTGATCTGAGTCAGTCCTGATGCTAGTGTGCAAGCCTAACCTGCCTGGGCTTTGGTGTATAATGTTGACCCTGATGTGACAATCATTGTTGGATTGAGAGGAGAGGGTCTAGTGCTATTCTACTCCCGAGTTCTCCCGAGTCTTGAAGTATATGATCTTCTATCCTCCTTGCAAAGTACCCAGTTTGCAATCCTTGTTATTTTAATCCCTTAGTGGTTCATTACTTTGCCTTTTTTAACGATGTACAAAACTAAAATACTTAAATATTTTATTTTAATGGTAAACTGATTTGAATGCGTATGGGGGGGGGGCAGTTTTGAGTAAATTGGGTTAAATAGTTAAGTTGATTAATCTTTGTTTGGTGTAATTAAGTCTGGAGATGACTGGTGAGGTATGAAAAGCCATTACCAGCTGCAGTATCATTAAAGTCCCTAAAACCAAGCTGTTAGCCTGGGTAATTTCTCTGATTATAACAGCTGCCAAAGACATTATTGATTCCTTTTCGTGTCTAAAGTAATTGATCTTTACCTCCTCCCTGCCCCCTTCTGCGTTCTCCCACGGCCACTATTGCATTTTGTCTGCATAGGTTTTGTAAGTTAAACTTGCTGTACGTTTAACTTTCATTAGTCATGAGCCTGAAATAAAGACAAGCTTCAAATTACTTGGATGTTTAACTGCTGTGAATATACTGTGCTTCTGTCTTGTTGAAAACACTTGGTGTTAACTGTTTGGGAAATTGCCATTTGGGAAATGAACTCAACAATTGAATCTCATCGATCCTCCAGGGTTGTGAATTTCAAAGATGCACCATCTTTTTAATAGGTACTTTCTCTTGACATGATTTCTGAATGACTTTCCTCTTCTTTGGATACTGAAACTTTGTTCTAGACTACAGAGCCAGGACAAATATTCTCTATCCCACCCTGTATTGGTCTTTAAGAATTTTGTAAGTTTTAATAAGATATAGTCTTATTCTCTCCAATCTGCTTTATTAAGCTTTGTTTATTAGATTTTATTTTATATTCCTCGATGCTGCTGCAGCCTCAGATTTCTAATGTCTAGTGTATTTGATGGGGTTGGGAGTGAGTGGAGATTTGTGCTAAAGTTTATACATTTATTTAGGAGAATTCTTTACTTTGGGTCTCCAAGCTTGCAGATGCTTTTGTAATGCTGATTGTACATGGCAGGAAGTGAAGTTTCCAGGTATAGGTTGGCCCGAAGATCTTATAGCGAAGCTATAAGATCTTTGGGTTGGCCCTTTAGCTCTGATTTAGAACTGTCAGACAGCGGGGAGGAATATTGCATGCTGTTTGCGATATACACACTGGGAAAGTTGTGGACCAACAATTCTGCAAAGCTCAGATTTGATATTTGACGCAAATGTACTCTGTACTTTTCCACTGTGCAGTGAGGGAGAAATTTTGATCTGAAAAATTGTTCACTTCAGACATCAACTTTAAATATTTTTATCAGTTTGTTTGACCTGCACTTATTATCCCTGCTGGAATATGGGAAAGTAAATGCCCAGGCAGGTATGTAAATTATCCACTTGCTGAGAGGCACATAACACAAAGGACCACGATCAATTTTATCTTGGTTCCAGAGCCTTGCTGGATTATTGTTTTGCCGTTCCAACAGAGTAATGATAATTCAGGCATGGAACTCTCTTCATGAAGCTGTGGGATAAAGGGCATTAGTGTAAAATTATGGGGATGGTTGGTTACAATATGAATGATGATTGGATTTGTGGAATAATAATTCATAATATTAAAATATCTAAATTGTGGACTGGACATTGCACTATGGGTGAATGTGCCCCGACCCAGTGGGACTAGCATTGGTGGTGACTGCGCACGTTATTAGTTTCCTCGCCTGGGTGGTGATGAAGGGGGAGTATAATGCGGGTCGCAGGCGGGGAAACTGAATGACGGTCGTGGTTGATGAGGTCTTAGGCTGAATGGTGGGTTGGATGGCGTTCAGAAGACCATGCTTTGGATGGCATCGATACAGTTGGAACAATATCATCTGGGTGCTGAGCAAACAGGGAACAGGAAATGCTGTCTTAACACCTCTGGGAAGAATGGCTTGTGAAAGGTGACCCTGCGCTGCCCTGAGAATGCAGGGCTTACTTTTTTCGTTTGCTCCCTTTGATTCTTTTCCAGAAGATCTTCTTTTGTATTTGGCTCCAAAGCAGCAAATGGGTCATGGACGATTGGACGCAATGACATAATTATCCACAAACTAGTTTAGCGCATGTTTGTGGCTTGTATTCTAAGTCCCTTTACCATCCAAATATAAACACTACCCATTAAACAGGGTTTACCAGTGCTGACTATACACTAATGCCCCTGTCCCACTTAGGAAACCTGAACAGAAACCTCTGGAGACTTTGTGCCCCACCCAAGGTTTCCGTGCGGTTCCCGGAGGTTGCAGGTGGTTGCCGGAGATTGCAGGTAGTGGAAGCAGGTAGGGAGACTGACAAAAACCTCCAGGACCGCACGGAAACCTTGGTGGGGCCCAAAGTCTCCAGAGGTTTCCGTTCAGGTTTCCTAAGTGGGACAGGGGCATTACTCTGCATTCACAAGAGGAAAGATACTTTATACTAGGCACTGCAGATGCTGGTTTTACCAAACCGGTGGGCATTAGGCTGAAGAAGGGTCTTGCTTGGAAATGTCTCCTATCCATATCTTACAGAGTTGTCTGATCTACTGAGCTACTCCAGCGCATTGCAATTTTTTGTAAAGAGACTTTATAAATATTGGTTTGTTGGTGACTGATTCCGAATGGTGATCGTTTCTCGTGCGATCCTTAATCCCCAGGTGGAGAAAGGCAATATCTTTATGGTTGCAAAATGATGGTACCTACCCAGAGATCTGGAAAATGTTCTTCCCTCAACTGAGTCTCGAGTGAAAATGAGTTTTATTTCTGTAATCCTCTTTCTTACATTCTATAAAAATAAATTAGTATTGGTAGCATTCAGATGAAAGAACAATAAATGAAAACAAAAAAACTGCAAATCTGAACCAAAACGATGAAATTCTGTGAAACTGAGTAAATCCGGAATCATCTGCAGAAAGATAAATGGTTAAAGTTCTGTCATGCAACCCTTTGTCAGAACTTAAACCTTTGACATGTTATGTGTTGGGTCTCGACCCGAAACGTCATCCATTCCTTTGATCCAGAGATGCTGCCTGTCCCGCTGAGTTACTTCAGCAATTTTTGTTTATCTTTGGTTTAAACCAGTATCTGCTGTTCCTTCCTACACGTTGTGTTAATGTATGGATTACGTCGATAGTCTTGGTATCATGTTTGGCACCGACATTATAACTGAAGGGCCTGTTCCAGTGATGGACTTTCTATGTCATGCTTTGCAGCACCTGTAAACTGTGCATGCTTTGCCAACAGTAGAGGAACTGAATATTTGTGGTGGTGGATAGGGTTCCAGTAAAGGTCTGCTTTAATCCTGGGTGGTGTTGAATTTTAAATATTTTTGTATATCATGGTGTGGAAGCAGGCCCTTCGGCCCAACTTGTCCACGCCGCTGACATGCCCCATCTACATTAGTCCAACCTGCCTGAGTTGGCCCATATCCTTCTAAGCCCATCTTATCCATGTACCTGCCCAAACATTTTAAAGTTGTGAAAGTACCAGCCTCAGCTATCTTCTCTGGTAACTTGCTCTATATACCCACCATCCTTTGTGTATAAAATAAAAAGTTGCCCCTCAGGTTCTTATTAAATCTTTGGCTCCTTATCTTAAACCTAGGTACTCTGGTTCTTGATTCCACTACTCTGAGTAAAAGACCCTGGTCATTTACCTTATCCTCTCAATATCTTAAACATCTCTATAAGATCACTCCTCATGCTCCTGCATTCCAAGGGATAAAGTTCTAACCTTCTCAATCTCTCCCTGTGGCTCAGGCACTTGAGTCCTGGTAACATCTTCGAAAATCTTCTCTGCTTCCTTGCCAACTTAACATCTTTCCTATAACAAGGTGACCAAAACTGAAGACAATACTCTAAATGTGGCTTCAACAATGTCTGGTATAGCTTTAACATAATTTCACAATTTCTGTACTCTTATACGCTGACTGGTGAAGATCATGTGTCGAAAGCTGCCTTGACCACCATATCTGCCACTTTCAAGGAACTATGTACCTGTACTCCTAGGCCCCTCTGCTCTTTAACACTCCCCAGACCCCTGTCATTCACTGTGTAGTCCCTGCCCTGGATAGACCTCCCAAAATGCAGCACCTTGCTCTTCTCTGTATTAAACTCAATCAACCATTCCTGAACCCACCTGCCCAACCGATCAAGGTCCTGCTGCAAGTTTTGACAACCATCCTGTCTATCTACAATGCCTCCCACGTTAGTGTTGTCTGCATACTTACTAGTCATGCCTTGTCCATTCTCATCCCAATCATTAACATAGATGAGACACAGCGATGGGCACCCTAAGGCACTCCACTACTCACAGGCTTCCAGTCTGAGAAACAACCTTCTACCATCAACCTCTGCGTCCATCCATGATGCAAATGTTCTATCTATTGGCTAACTCTCCTTGGATACTGTGCAATGTAACCTTCCAGAGCAGCAGGCGATTGCCTTCAGGCAATTGGAGACCATTCTTTCACACTTCTGACTAGTGGAAAGGTTTTGGAAACTGGCATGGGGTTGCTCACTGCTGAATACTTGGTCTCTGCTTTGTTATTACAGTCACAGCATTTATTTCATAGAATAATGATAGCATATAAGAGGTAATGCAGTTCACTGAAGCTAGGTAAGTTCCTTGTGGAGTAATGCACAAGTCCCATTACTATTTTTTCCTCATGGCCTATAAATTATTTCCCTTGTACCTGTCCAATTTCTTTTAAGAGCACTAATTGATTTTTGTAGACAACAATCAAGCACTATGTTGATTCATCCCCGTGAACATTTGGGAAATGCCATAATGGGAATGCCAATGTGTTATGGGCAGAAGTTTGTTGGAAATCTCCACCCTCCAGTTTTTGTACGGCATACCTGCAACTTGTCACCTTAACTTGAATTGTGCTGCGTGTAAGCATGGATTGCTTTATCATCGTGAGGAGCTGCAAATGAAACTTGAGGCTGCACAATTGTCAGGCACAGTTCCCTGTGGTCATATGGAGATGGTCATACATGGTTGATCATACATTGATGGTCAATGAGGTAATTGATGAAGCAGCTGAAGATGATTAGGCTGGGGCACTGCCTTGAGATGAGATTGATTGTAGCCACTGTATTCAGTTATGCCTCCAGTCATGCTTTGATCCCATTGACTTCAGTCTTTCTTGAATTGCTCAGTGCCTCGCACAGTGAAATGATGTGACCTCACTTCTGAAATCCAACTATATTCCAATGGCAGTTAGGTGCAGATACCAATCAGTGTGCCAACAGACCTGGCTAGATCAGACATTAATGATACTTGATAGGCATTAAACTCCCCATACCTAGAATATAGTGCCTTTGGTATATTCAGAGCTTTGTCTAAGGAACAGTCAATATGAGGAATATAGATCCTTCAGCGGAGGGGTATTGGTTGTGAAGGTGATAGGTGGCATGTAATTTTCTTGTATGTTTCAAAAGAGCCAATGTGTGGAGACTCCAAATGAAAATCAGGGAAACTATAGATGTTGAAAATAAGACATAAAAACAGAAAATACCGAAAGCACTAGGCATCTGTGAAAAGAGAAAAGGGTTCATGTGTTCAGTTTTGACGAAATTGTAACTGTCTTCACATGCAGTAAGCAATGTTTGTTTTTGAAGGCTCAGAATGTTATTTGTTTTGATTATATGGTCTATTTAATCTCCATTTTGGAAAATCCATTTATGGTTAAGTTGCATTGTGGGAAATTGGTGCTGAAATTGTAAATGGAAGTTTATAAATGTAAAATCACCATTACTGCTTGAGTTGAATGCAATTGCATAATCTGGCAATTGAGATCATAGGGAATGTTCCCATCGCCTTGTAATTTGATCCACTTTGCTGTGTCCTGAATCTGCCCCTTTCACTTGGAAATACACCAGTTTGGCCGGCACCAGGAAGATTTTTGCATGAGCTGAAGGCGGCTTTACAATGGACTAAACTGTAACTGGGACTTGATTTGGGGCTTTTATTATTTTGGTACTGATGTTGGAGAGATGGCATCATGGGGAAGAAGTACCAGAACTCCAGTTGTGCCCAGCCTCTGTCCACTATCACCCCAGTCTTGTGACCAGAGAAAATGGTATTTTGTTGCCACATCTTGGTCTCTGGTATAAATATCACTGCCCCAATTAGAAACAAAACCTTGATGTTGCAGTGGATTATTAATTACTTGTCTTGCACTGAAATGATAACTAGTAACTTCATAAAACTGTGAGCACTTGAGTACAATGCTCGCTAAATCTGTTAAAACATTGTGGATTTGCATTAGCCAAAAGATTCTGAAATGACCATGAACATGGCCATGTGTAGATTTTCAGTTCATTGTCTCTAGGATTTCTGTGAAATGCAATGGTGTTTAGGTGGCTTATTCACAATGTGATCTATGAAAACATCTGTCAGTGTTTGGCAACTTGTGTTTGGATTGTGAACGTTGAGCTGACTAAGATGGAGTACTAGTGGTGACAGTTCTGTTGCTGTTGATGGAATTACCAGGAATAATTCAAATGATGAATTAAGCATCTGTTAAATAATTGAAATACTTTGGGTTTGGAGCAAATTTTCTTGGACCATATTACTACAAGTAAACTGGTGAAAACACAGTAATAGCAGCTAAATAAATCAAAAACCTTCTTTAATATTTGGTCTG
The DNA here is from genome assembly GCF_028641065.1 of Leucoraja erinaceus. Lineage (NCBI taxonomy): Eukaryota > Metazoa > Chordata > Chondrichthyes > Rajiformes > Rajidae > Leucoraja > Leucoraja erinaceus. Next base: position 2,591,096 of record NC_073387.1, read on the forward strand.
AGATATGCAGTGAGAATTTCCTGATTTAAAATACTGGAGAGTCTCAAACATAATGTACAGCAGATTAAGACTGTGCTTAAATTTGTTAGTGCTGGCATAACAATACAATATAAAGTAATGATTTTGTATTTTATGTTTTACTATTCAAAGCCTCGATGGTTTGCAGCACTTTGTAGCCAATTAAGTAACTTTGAAGTAGTCTCTGTTGCAATATAAGAAAGGTAACAGCCAAAGATCTATGAACACCAAAGAGCATGTTTTTAGTGATCTTGATTGTGAGAGGATTTTGACTTGGCTGCAAGGAGAACATTTTTGTCCTTTGAATGGTATGATATTTTAGCATTCATCTCAACACAGATGGGATTTTGTTTCACACCTCATCCGAGAGGTGGTGCAGTATTCCCTTGGTAAATTATGTATTTGCCTTGAACTCACAGCCTTCTAAATCCACTCTGAGTGCTGCCCCAGAGCTATGCTGGAAATCAAAGGCTGTTAATGGAGTCTTAGTACATTTGGTCCGCTGGGAACATTCTTGCTTTGTAAAACCTGTTAGACTGGGCAAAAAATTGTTGCAGCGATTGAAAAGCAAAAATAAACCGCAGACACTAGGTGTAAAATTTAAATCAAAATTGCTGTAAATACTCAGCAGATCAGGAAGCATCTGTAGTGATTCTGCCTTAACCGCTGAGTACTTCCAGCAATTTCTGGTTTACATAAGAAACTGGATAGGTGTTTGGAAACACCTTGCACTTATATTTAATTGTTGTATGGAAACTTGCCATGCGACTCTATGCATTTAGGGCAGCGTTTTGTGCTACATGCAAGTGTCCTCTCATGCTGTCTCTGACCATAAAAATATCCCTTTATTCCTCCCTACCCACCTTGCTCCTTTGTATATTTCATTTTCCTTAAATGTATCTCTGCCATTCACCTCCACTACTTGTGATTATGTGATGTACTCTATAATAGAATCTGAATAATGAAATTTATAGTTTACTAGACGACCCATGGGGTCCCCGTTGTGATGCCAGAGATCCTCGAGAGGTTCAGTTATTTCAAATTCTGTCTCTTCATTCCTTCTGGGCGTACTGACGCCTGGCCTAGCAACCCTACCCCAACTGCGCACGTACGGCTGATGGACCCAGCAAGTGGGAGCGCAGGCGCCACTGCCGCGTTGAAACTCGTCCCATTTAGATTATAAAGTTAATAAAAGCGCGACCAAACCAGAAGCAGGGGCCGCGCGGAGGTCGAGTGAGTGACATGAAGTTTGAGCGAAGTCCGCGCGTGATGTACAGCGTCGAGGTGGCTGCGGGCCGGCAGGCCATTGCCGCTCGGAATTTTTTAACACGGTCAGTTTTTCAGAGTCCCGCGTGATGTCGGGATCAGCTCCGCACAACTCCATACGGCTCCGGCGATCGAAGTGGGACCGGCCCCGCGAGGCCGTACGGCTCAAGCGACCACGTTAGGTCACGCTTGCCGCATGGAGTCGCATGCTCGTGGGACAGGCCCTTTAGTTCACGCTTGCCGCATGGTCATGGGACAGGCCCTTAAGCCTTCTAAGGAAGTTGACATGTTGTGCCTTCTTGAGCGTTGCTTCAATATGGGTGGTCCAGGAGAGGTTGTTGGTGATATTTACTCCTCTAAGAATTTGAAGCTTTCAACCATCTCCACTTTGGTGCTGTCAATGCAAACCAGGGTATGTGCACCACTCCGCTTCATGAAGTCTATCACTATTTAATTTGTCTTGCTGACATAGAGGGAGAGAGAACGAGAGAGAGAGAGAGAGAAAAAGAGAGAGGTTGTTGTCTCCACACCAGGTCACGAGGTTCTCCATCTCATTCCTGTACTCTGTCTCCTCAGTATTTGATATCCGGCCCACAATGGTGGTGTATTCTCCGAATTTATAAAATGAATATGATTTGTACATGGCTGCACAGTTGTGGGTGTACAAGGAATAAAGATCCTCTTAAATTTTCTTGATTACTAGACCAGGTGCGGACCTGTTGGGCCCGTCCTCCAAGGCAATATTCCACCACTGACCCATAGCCCCCAACTGCGCAAACGCGGCTGAGCGGTTCCTGTTATGACGCCAGAGATCCCCGTTGTGACGGGAGTCAAGGCAACCCTCCCCCAACTGCCCCTCGCCATCACACTTCCTCCCCCATCCTCCTCCATTCCCCCTCATCCCCAGCACTCCCTCCCCCTCCTCCTCCTCACCCTCCCACTTCTTTCCCCTCTCCCATTCCCTCATCTCTCCCTCTCTCCTTTCTTCAACCCTCTCTCCCTCCATATCCCCTCTCCCCTCCCTACATCCCTCCTCTCCCTCTATCTCCCCATTCCTCACCTCCCACTATCCCACTCCCCACTCTCCCCCCTCACCCTCTCCCACTGCCCTCTCCCTCTATCCCCTCTCCCTTCCTCCCCCCCTCCTCTCCCTCTACCCCCCCCCCCTCCTCTCCCTCTACCCCCCCTCCTCCTCCCTCTCTACCCCCCCCCTCCCTCTCCCCCTCTACCCCCCCCCTCCTCTCCCTCCACCCCCCCCCCTCTCCCTCTATCCCCCTGTTCCCCCACTCCTCACACCTCCCCCCATCCTACCCCCCACAACGAAAATCGCATTGTGTTTTTTTTGTAAAGGAACCCCCCCCCCCCCCCCCCCCCCCCCCCCCCCCAATGATAGCAAGTGGGAAAACGGTTTGAAAAGTGATTTTTGTAAAGTTTAAAACGTCAATAACTTGTAAAATATATACCATCACTCTGAACAAAACTTGTTTGATTTATATCACAGGACAACGGTGAGTAAGGTGGGCCAAAAATTGCAGCGCAATCGTGTTCAGTTTTAGCGGGGGTTTGGGATCACACGCACATACGCATACAAACAATTAAATAAGATAAGAGTTTTAGTAATATTAATAATTATAATAATAAATAATAATAATAAAATAATACTAGACCAAGTGGGATCCGTTGGGCCTGGTCCCCCAACGCAACTCGTTCCCCAATGCAATATTCCAGCACTCACTCATAGCCCCTAACTGTACAGGGGAAGCTCATTTCTCCTTATTCACCCTCCCTCATTAAACTTTTAAAAAAAATCCTTGCTGCCAGGAATATTTATTTTTAAAAAAAGGGATTGCAACATTGTAGCTTGCAATTGCACTGGCTGGGGCTGGCAGGACTCGGTGTCCTAGGATAGCAACATTGTAGCGAACAGGGCTACAATTCCATTGTGACATAGCTAGAAGTGCCAGTGCAGAGGGAAGAAATTATTTCTCAAATTGGTAATGTGAATAACTTGTGAAATATAACATCAATCTGAACAAAACTTAATACAAAACCACCACATGACAATTGTGAGTAAGGTGGTCCAAAAATTGTAACGCTATTGTCTACCGTTTTCGCGTAATTTGACGACATCACTGAATCAGAGATCTCTCTCTCTCTCTCTCTCTCACACACACACACACACACACACACACACACACACACACACACACACACACACACACACACACACACACACACACACACACACACACACACACACACACACACACACACACACACAGATAGAAGATAGATATTTATGACAGCAAGTTCTGATCTATCTGATTTACTGTCAATGCGAAAGTTGTAGTGAGGTAAAAGATCACCTCTTGAGAATGCTTGCATTTACAAGGAGGCATATACAATCAATCAATCAATCAATCAGTTTTATTTGTCACATTGCACATAAAGTGCAAGTGAAATGAATTTGCCAGCAGCGGTACAATGAAAAAAACACATTAAAAATTTAACACAAACATCCAACAAGCATTCATCACTGTGGTGGAAGGCACAAAAATTGGCCAGTCCTCAGATGAAGAGAAAATAAACTGCCCATGATCCCGTACCAGCTTCTATCAACTGTCCTCCACTTAATACTGCCATGTACAGGCAACCTTTGATCTTTCCTCTGTCTTGATGTTGGATCTCGATCCAAAATGTTAATTTTTACCTCCACGGATGCTGCTTGACTTTCTGAGTTCTTCCAGCTTTGTTTATTCAAGACAAAACTGGAGAATATTGGGCAGTGAGGGGGAACAAAGGGACTTTGAGTATGTTCACACATCCCTAAAGGCTATAGACAGGTCAGTACGGTAGTTGAAAGGGCATCCAGATCTTTTCCTTTTAGAATAAAATAAATGAGCAGGGCAGTTTGCTGGAGTGGCATACGGCAATGGTTAGTCTAGAGTTTGAGTTTTTGTGCTACAGTTCTGTTCATTTTACAGAGAGGTTTCAGAGGGCATTTACTTGGATGGTGCAAGAACTAGAGAGCGGTAGCTACTGGGTAAGTTTAGTTTATCGAGTTTTCCCTGGTGCAGAGAGGAGTAAGGGAAGACCTTTTATTGTGTTTTACAAAATTATGTAGTCTCCGCAGAATAATTAGGAAGAGACCACTCACCTTCACAGTAGCTAAGAATGAGAAGACATTGATTTGAAGTAATTGGTAGTGGGATTAAAGGGGGATTAGGAAAGGCTCTTTCAAGTAGAATTAAAGGGGGATCTGGGACTCACTTCCTGAAAGGATTGGGGCTGAAACCATGATCACATTTAAACAATGTTTGCTATAAACGTGGCGTACGCATTCAGGCCAGGGATATAATTCTGGAAGATGGGGTCAGACTAGATTGTTACTCGATGGCTGGCAAAGACACAACTGGCTAAGTGACTTGCATCATAAATTTTCTTCTGGTTCTAAATATAAAGTTGCCTCAATTAGAAGGGGAATTTCATAAATCTTGAGGAAAAACAGCAAATGCAATTACAATTATAAAAGGCAAGGCAGATTTGTATTTCAGATGTCAAAACTGAAATAAATTTGGTTTGTTTGATAGATCACAACTTCTATTCCTTGCCGTGCCCAAGTTTTTGCAGGCTGATATAAAGTCTAGGGGCAAACTTTTTGACAATTAAAAACAAATCCTTTTCTAATGTCAGTGCTCTATGCAAATACATTAATTTCATGGTAATTAGTAAAAATGAAAAGCAATTTTTTCTCCTCAACTTTCCATACAGAGTAGGAGGAAACAGACTATTTGACAATAACAAGGTGAGGGTACAACTTCAATTGAGCCCTTATCGTATACCTTCACTCAGTATTTAGCAGGGACACTGACATTTTCTTTTGCACCTACTGAGCCCTGAAGACAAAATGAATTTAGTGTCCTAACCTAGATTACTCAGAAGTGAAATGGTCAATAATTGAGTTTGTCGGTGTGACTTGATATTACGGCACAGAACAAATGTAGCCAGTCTACCATGAAGTGGTGTGGAGCAGCGATGATGAAAATAAATTAATTGCATATGTTATTTGCTTTAAAATACCAGAGTGATGTTAATTACTGGACAAACCATCAATTAATGTGTTTTTCTCAAATGTGTTTGCAGCCCAAGGATTGGACCATATAGCAGAAAACATCCTATCGTACCTGGATGCTAAGTCGCTGTGCGCCGCTGAGGTGGTGTGCAAAGAATGGCAGAGGGTGATTGGTGAGGGAATGCTGTGGAAAAAACTCATCGAAAGAATGGTACGCACGGACCCACTGTGGAGGGGACTTGCAGAGAGGAGGGGATGGTGAGTGCAGATAGCATGCAGTGAAAAATTTGCAGCACATTTTTCAAATTATAAGACATTATAAGATACTTATGATTGGGAATTGTGGGGATACACAGGCATGATATTCTTCCGATTTAAATCGGAACTCCGATTTTTTTTGTTGTTGTTTTGCTGTCCAATCAGCCGCTGTCGCTAAGGGCGTCGAGTCCAATCACGTAATGCACTCCATACCGGTCACTTGGCGGCCAATCAGCCGCTGTCTCTAAGGGGGTTGCGTCCAATCGCATATTGCCAATCAGACACAGTCTCCGAGGGGCGTTGTGGTCAATCACCGACCAGCTTCCCTTACTGAAGCAGAAGATGGCTGCAGAAGCCAAGAGAAAGGAACATGTTGGCAGCTTAACAGGCAAGAAAGAAGCACTGGTAAATTGAGCAAGTTTACAAAAGGAAAGTGTCAGGCAAAGATGGAAGTCAAACTAGAGTTTAGTTAATGCTACTTATGTCATAGGGTTATCAATCACTTTTTCTGTGCTGTTTGCACACAGTGCTAGAGCTGTATGAAGTCATTTATTTCATGAAATATTTATCTTTTGGGGGTTATTTTACTGGTTATGTGTTAGAAAAATTCTAAGCTTCTGTTATGTAAGATACCAGCAGAATCACTTTCAATGTATTGAAAATGCAGAAGCTATCGTCCCCTCCCTGCTCCTGGACCCTGCCGGGGGCCTAGCCGGCATCCTCGACCCCCAGCCAATACTTCCTAGTTTTTTTTCTGGAGGTGAATATCATGCCTGGATACACCAGTATTTCCTTCATAAACCTATATCTTCCTCTACTTTTAAGGTTTCCCCTACAAATAAGTGGTTTGCTTGACCATCAGATGATGGCTGAGTGTTACCTACGCAAGCTTGTTAGTCTAAAGTCACAAGTAGGCCACCTGATAAGGGTCACACCAAATAATGACCTTCCTGTGAAAAATATATTTAATGGGATGGTTTTGTTGATGATTATTATTATTTATTTCCTCCAAATATCATTTATTTAACGGAATTTAAATTATCCGGTTGCTATGGTGAAATTTAAACTTGTCTTTGGTTCATGAGTCTAATCTCTGTTCATTTTGTTTGAACTGTAATGCCTCTCTTATGTGCCCTTTATTTGCCGCAGTATTGGGTAAATGATCAGGGAGCTCCTGCTAGAAGCATGTACAACATTAGTTAACGCACAATTAAAATATCGGGTGTAAGTCTAGCCCCAAGTTCACGGAAAGGTATGATGCGATTAGAGAGAATTCAGTCAAGATGAAGTTTAATTAAGATGTATTGAAAGCTTATGTTTGTTGTGGTGCAGAGGAGGCCGAGCCAAGGTTTATGAAAATGAAGAGTGTAGATTGTGATTGGAAAGGAAGTATTTCCCCTTGCAGAGAAGTCGGCGACTGAGGAGGGATATAGATTTAATATATTTGGATTGCAGGAAAATTAGGGAAAAGGAACCCAATGAGTTGTTGGTTTCTGGAATTTAGTCTGAAAGGTTGCTGATTGCAGAAACCCTCGGCATATTTAATGCGTCCGAAAGAGCATTTGATATGCCGTATTCTGGATGGTCACAGATTATGATGGTTTTAAGGGAAAAAAAATCAAGGGGTTGATGCTGACTGAATGCTTCCTCGGGTGGGGTTAATCAGACTGAGGCACAGTTTCGGGATAAGGGGAGTCATTCATTTAAGACTGAGTTGTTCTTTCAAGAGGATCTGAATCTGTGGAATTCTCAACATCTATGAATAGAGGAGATTAAATCATTGAATATATTTAAGGCTGTAATAGAATTTTGGTTTGAGTGTTCAGGCTTCTGTTAAGGGCCAATAAAATTGAGCTGATTTGCAAGTTATATTAGCAGTGGTCTGAATGATGCAGCATGCTCAAAGGGCAATAAGTTCTTCTGCTTATGTGTTCCCCTGATCTACTCCTGTGTTTTATATTAAATGGGCATGGACAAGATGCACTGAATGGCATCCAGTGCCATAACCTTGTATGATTCTGTGTACATCGTAAGTGGTGACCATTTGACCAGCTTTACATTGTAAGCACAGCTGAATTGGAAAACTATTTAAGAGCCAAATCTATTAAATTATATAGTTCCAGTAAACCCTTGTTTTTACGGACCACTTTATAATGGATTTTGATTATAGAGGCCTGACCTTCCGACCTTCACTGCCAGGCTGGGCTGCTGATGCCCACCCGGCCCGTGCTGCCGCTGCCACCGTCTCCCTGGCTATTTACAGGCCTCGCCTGGTGTTGTGCCACAGTCTCCACGGCTGTTTCCACACCGTGCCTTCCATTGCAGATCCTTGCCAGCACTCTGGAAGCTGCAAGCTGCGAGCAGATCCAGTTCCCGACCAGGATGACAAGACTCTGAAGAAGGATCTCATCCGTTAAGTCCCGTATCCTTGTTTTCCACAGATCCTGCCTGACTTGCTGAGTTACTCCAGCGCTTTATGTCCTTTTGTGTATTAACCAGTTACTGCATTTATTTGTTTCTATAATTTATGCAATGATAATCCTTCACTCAGTTAGACTGGACAGTTAGCAGAAACGGACACCATATTCTCTCTTTCCCCCCCCCCCCCCCCCCCCCCCCCCATGGTCTATTGTAACAAGGGTTTACTGTACATTTTCAGTACACATTTTATTAAAAACATTCACAATTAAAAGCACTCCCCATAGGTATTCCTTCTATTCCTGATTTTTGTTTTCTGAAGCCTTCAGTGTTCATTTCATTCACAGATAAAGAGAAAGTATTTGCAGACAAACTTGATAACAAGTATTTGACTTTAATTGAAATGAAGTAATACTGAATGATATGTGTTTCTAAGCTGCTAAAAATCTTGTGCTGCTAACTGTTGTGTAACACCAATTTCAATTCTGCCAGTGTCTGTGGATTTGATATTGTTCTTAGTAGGACCTGACTCTCCAGCTTGGGGAAAGGAATAAAATACAGATTCATAAGGTGGAGGAAGGAACTGCAGATGCTGGTTTAAACTGAAGATACACAAAGCTGGAATAACTTAGCGGGTCAGACAGCATCACTGGAGGAAAAGAATAGGTGATGTTTCGGGTCGAGACCCTTCAGTCTTGACTCGAAACGTCACCTATTCCTTTTCTCCATGCCGTCTGACCCACTGAGTTACTCCCGCTTTTTTGTGTCTCTCTTCGATACATAAGGTGGTATTGTCACTGCTCATTGGCAGTTTACAAGTGCACGTTACAAGTCTGGCCTTAATTCCTTCTATTAAATGGACTGAAATAACGAACATAGATATTAAGATGCCATTAATTTGATACTTTTCCAACATTGAACATATCTGTGTTCTTCTTTCCAAGGGAACAATACCTGTTCAAAAATCGTCCTGCTGATGGTCCACCAAATTCATTTTACAGAGGATTGTACCCAAAGATTATCCAGGATATAGAGGTATGAATAATCAAATTTATGATCGCACATAAACCAGATGTATTGTAGTCGGTTTCTTTATAACTTAAATTTGTGATGGGAAGCCGAATTTTGAAAGCTTTTCAATTCCTCTGCCGGTTCCACTTTTCCTAATGTATTTGCATTGCCTTATCAACAATCCTTGTCTCTTCATGTTGTCTTTCTCCCATGGCAGTGTTGTGTGCTGTTTACTGGTACAGTAGGGCAATGTTCAACCTAATATTCACTAACTAGACAAAATATTAATATAGTTTGGCTTTGGCTGTGCAACATTAGCTGATAATTTTGCATCTGTTTGACAAATGGTTATCTCTAATAGTCAGTGTCTATGAACGGCTGCTATGTTTAAAGAAGCACAAATCCTGCTACGATTTAAAAGGATTAAAATACTGGGTTGAAAAGTTTTCTATTAATGTGGGGTTTGTCGAAAATGAAGATAAGGTGGAAACACATGGCATGCAATTCCAAATCATCTAGGCAAGAAATAAAGGGCTAACTTTATTATAGAATCAAGTCTGGTATGTACAGTGTTTAAGATCATGTATGGAGCTTCAGGAGGTTAGCTTAAGCTCCCTTAGGTGAGATGGGGGGTGGAATATGAGTCCATGAAGTGCTCTGAATTGTATCCAGTGACCTGGATACACAAGGAACTGCAGATGCTGTAATCTTGAACAAAACAGTGCCGGGGGAATGCAATGTGCCAGGCAGCAGCTGTGGAGAGAATGGACAGGTAACCGTCCATTCCCTCCACAGATGGCACCTGTGATGGGCAATGTGCCCTGTAGATATATAGGCATGCACATATAGGCAGTAGTCATTGCATAGGAAAAAACACAAAGTACTGGAGGCACTTGGCAGCTGTGGCAGCATCTGTGGAGGGAATGGATTGGTGACCCTTCCAAGGGTCTCAGCCTGGAATGGTGCCTGTTTATTTCCTCCACAGATGCTGCCTTACTCGCTCTAAATTTGTGTGAATTCTACATGCCGATGTATCTACGTAGGTACATACCTATATATCTCAGATATTTTCTGTGAGGGGAATAGACAGGTGACGTTTCAGAAGAAGAGTCACCTGTCCATTCCATCCACAGATGCTGCTGAACCCACTGAGTTTGTCGAGCACTTTGTGTATTTCCTCTATCCGGTGACCACTGCAGATAGGTGCATGCCTCCGTCTACCCACTCCATACACCCTCTTTGTTCCTTATCCATCTGCCTTTGCCTTCCTTAATTTCTCTCTTTCCCCTCTAGCCTGGTGTGCTCCTGCCCTTCTCCATCTTAGTCTACTGTGCTGTGCTACCTCATCTTTCTTACCAAACATATCCTGGATATGCCGACACCACTTTGAATCCCCAACCCTCCATTTCCGGTGGGTTCTCCCTCCTAAGCTTTACTCCTAGGTTAAACATCCCTGCCTTGATCTTTGAGACACTGAACTCTGTATTATTAGTGAGGCACTGATTCCCAGACCACCAGCAGTGTGATCATTAAGCACCTCGGCCAGTTAGAGATGGTTGGTGGTATGACTGGTGTTTCATAACGAGAAGTCTAGTTAAATATTTTTTACCCTATTAGTACAGAAACATTTTTATTGAATGTTGAGTGGTGTGTTCTTCAGCTCTTGCATTTGCAAAGTAAACTTGAAGAGGTTCCAAGTTATATAAGTGTTGGTTCCAGTCAATAAAAAGCTGATAACAACCATTGTATGAAGCTCTCCATCTCCATTTGTCATCAGATGAATCTTTAATCTTATAATTTTAAATAAACTTTAATAATTTTACAAACACAGCTGTTGTCTGATGCTGTGTGGAATTAATTGTTCTATCAAGGAAAGTTAGCTTTGGGGTGCGCTGTAACGACAAGTGAATGCATTTTATCCATTAAGACGTACCTTGTAAAACTCACATCTTTTATGATGTGGATAAACCTGTAAACTCTTGATGTGGTTCAGAGATATTAACCAAGGTCTTTTTGGCTGCTACACAAGCATTCCATAAATTCAACAGAAAAATCAAATATGTGAAAAGCTGTATTTTTCTTTTCAAACGAAAATTATGATTTTTTCAGCTGCCTTCGTTGTTTATGAAGTTCAATTTGTGGTGTATATTTGGCTAATCGGGACCAAAATCCAACCAAAATCCTTTTTTCAATTAAACTTGAATTTTGTATATACAAAGGTCTTTCTATACACTTCCACAGATAATGTGTAAGTTATACTGATTAAGATCTAATTTACTGGTTCTAACTGTCATTGCCAACCAGGATGGTAGCCCTTTCCCCCTCTAAATTCACGGTGACATGAAACAACAAATTCAATGACTGATCTTCCAGTGCAAACTCTAGGCTGACGCTTCAGTACAGGATTCCTTCAAAGTATCAAATGTTGTAGTTCCGAATCTGATATAATTTCTGATAGCTGCATCTGGTTGTATTCTGAATTCTCCTGCATAACACGGATTACAGACTCTCTATGATCTCATTTAACATTTGTGAGTATTGAGTGATGTCATACAACTTTTTTAAAATCCCACAGCAATGACTTAAGCCTCCATTAATGTGATCAACTGTCAGAGACAGTTGGCAGCCTCTTTAATTACGTGGCACATTATGGGTGGTTGGCCCTTTTCCTTATCTGACCTTCCTACGCACTAATATTGAAGTCAATTTATCTCAAAGCTGGTTGATTTAAAATCTGTATCAATATCCATGATCTTGGCTTTGCTAATGAAGAATGAACAAAGATTTCTGATCTTGGTACTGGAGCCTCCATATGAATGTGGTAGTAGTTTCCCGATGTCTGGTATATTTTCTCCCATGCTGTAGAGTATCTGTTCTGTGTAGTTTTGGAACAGACATGAAAGTGAGAATGTTTCTTTTCTCTTGCCAGGAAGTTTGTGTTCAAAATGTGTGATTGACAGTAGATGGCTATAGTCTAGGTGTTCATGGTGAGTGTACATTAAATAAATGACACATCCTTGTTTCCTCATCATGAATAATGACCTGATGAAATAGTTCAAGTCCTATATTGTAATGTATCTCGAAGCCCTTGGGTATTCTATAAATATATTGCATAAAAAAAAGAATACCAAAAGGTGTCTGAGGTTTGAATGTTTAGGATCCATTTCTTTCTATCCTGCCCACCCAGGACTGATTTCCTTAACCAAAGCTAATGTTATTTCTTTGTATAACATCTGTTTTCTTTCCTTTGCCAATTTAAATTCTGCTTGACAGAAAAAAAAAACACCTCTCCTCCTTTGTGAAGCGTGGGCTCTCTTCCCATTGCTGTGTTCATTTACAGTGCAGTGGGATTTTTTTGGTTGCGAAAAACTTCATGAAATTTCCTACAATGCTTGAAACCAAATGATGGTTAAATAGAATTACATTGAGTCATGAGATTGAAATGTGCACCTGTGTCTCCCTGTTGCATGATAAGTCTGCTTTTATATTCTAGAATTATGTTATTTATTCAGTTAGCTATTATCGTCCACTCCTTTTAAAATGGGTGTAGGTGGGAGGGTTAAAGGCAAGATACCAATTTTGGAAGAGTTTCTTTCAGAATAACATTTAATGGCCAATCTGAAGAAAGGTCCTGAAATTCCATTTCCTCCACAGATGCTGCCTGACCAGAGTTCCTCCAGCATGGTTTTTTTTCCTGCTTGTATCCAAGGTAAATTTGGTGCTCTACATAGTTAGGGAGATTTATCGAATTAGGTTTAGAATCAGTTTGAATATGTAGGAACATGTTCCTTTTACTTCAAGACTTGGTTGTTGGATGTGCCAAGAAATATTACAAGGATGCGAGCAGAGTTAGTCATGCCCAATAATTGGCTAAAAATCAAATTGAATTGTCAGCTTTGATCCAATCTTCAGTCTAAAGAGTCTTGACCCGAAACATTGCCTGTCCATTTCCCTCCACAAATGCAGTCTGATCTTCTGAATTCCTCAAGTTTTTTTTTTTTTGCTCACGATTCCAGCATCTGTAGTCTCATATGTCCACAGATCCAATCTTCACCTAGCCCTTGGTGCCACTTAGGAATTAATCACATTTTGCACCTATTAAATATCAGAATTTTAGCAGATGCAATGAGTATTTGCTACCTTGTGATATATCAAGCCAATTATTTAAGCATACTTTTGTAAAACCTTTCCATTTAATATAGAATTAATTTATATCTTCCAAAAAAATACTCAGCCAATCCAGGTGAAGAGATCCCGAAACATCGACTGTGCCTTTCACTCCTCAGATGCTGCTTGATCCAAAGTTCTTACAGATTTTGTTGCTTCAAATTCCAGCGTCTACAGTCCCTTGTGTTTCTAATTGGCAAACCCGCCGAATGGAATCAACTAAAAAAATAAAATATTAATATTATTTACAGCAAAAAGGAAGGAAATATTTTGGTTCAACATTTCATGCTCTCTGTTGTATGGAAATTAACCCTTGGCTGTTCCCAGCAATACCCTAGTTGCTCCCTCCCTACTACAGTCGGTCTGAAGAAGGGTCCTGACCCGAAACATTGCCGACCCGAATGGAAATAATCCAAAATATCTGTTCATTCCGCAGGAGCTGCCTGACCCGCTGAGTTACCCCAGCATTGTGTGTTTTGCTCTATTTTGTTGTTTCAGATTTCCAGGAACTGTGGATTATCATGTGATGAGCTTCGTTAAAGCAAATTGTTTCATAACTATTTGTGCTTTCTTAAACTATTTAAAGCATAAAACACAATCCTGCATTGATTAAATTGTAAAGCTTTTTTAACCTTTTGTAACATAGGATCAGGGAACAATGATCCTAATGTTTTATAAATTCTCGCTCTATAGCTTCCCCCATTGGAAGGGCTTGCCATTCCACCCTTGACTCTTGTGCCAAATTCTGAAACTGATTACAGCTGGGTTATTACCTTGCAGACCCAGTAAAACCTGAGCCCTTCCACAGATTGATTAGTAGGACTGGATGTTACAATCCCTAAGGTTTTTCACTACAATTGACATTTGGTATTCTTGGGGATGACCACTAGGTGATTTTGCTACCAATCAGACACATCTAAAATTGTGTACCTCAACGTCACTGGGTGTTTCGGCCTTTTATCACAAGACACCCTCAGTCGAGGCAGGCCCACCGCAGGGTGATCAGACCTGTGTGTGTGTCTTATGGTTAGCCTCTAGGTGGTCACGTGGCAGCCCAGACAGCATCTTTTCTCTTCAGTCACAGCTAGTGACTACTCCATTCGACGGCATAGCTGTTTGTACATTAATTCTCACCTAATTGAATTCACCAATTACTTCTGTGGTTATTGATCTATGACTTTAAGGTCATGGCTTGAATTAAAAATTCTCATGTTCCCACTTCCGCGACTCATCCTGATCAAGAAATTGTTCCTTTTTTTTGTTAAGGTAGCTTATTTCTTGAGTTACCTTGACTTAGCTTCTCGCCCCTCTGCTATCAGATTTCTGGACGGTGCTCCCATAAACTAGGATACAGTCTCATTCTCCTCTACCTCATTGGGGATATTGGACTTTGTCTCCTGAACTGTTGAGCTATAATGTTCTGCGCTCTGTATCTTTGCCTTCACTCTACCAATTGACGAGTTATACTTGATTGTATTTGTGTGTCATACTTTCTGATTTGATTGGATAGCATCCAAAACAATGCTTTTTGATGTACATTTGGTAATAAATCTAAATCGCTAAATGTAACAAAGAGCAAGTACTTAAAATATAAGCTTAACATAATATTTGTCAGGTTCCCCTGTATAATGCTGTGTTGGCATGGTATTCCCTATTGATGTAGTGCACATTTTTGCAGTGACTTCAATTTACTTAACTGATTGGTGCGATCTGTGAAGTCCTTTGCGGTGCATAAGCAACATGAGCAAAACTTTCCTTGCTAGAGGCGATTGATTCCAATGAATGAATGGATGCCACAAAGATGGGACTTGGGAGAGGAAGGTCAGAGGGTTATGGTGGTGTGCTCCATGTACATCAAGGTAGTTGTCATGAAGATTCCTTGAAAGTTTCACATGCAGGACATTTGAGTTTCTACGCACAGTGAAATGCTGATGCCCGAACCCACATATTGAAGGAAAAATAGGTGAAGTCCGTCCTTGACTGTGGGGTTTGGTTGACCTCAATGTAGTGGCAGGCAGCAAACTTAAGATGTGGCCGCATTCAGCATTAGCACAGGATATTACTGAGACAAGGAAGCAGAAAGTAACCGTGACCCTGAATTCCAAGCGCAAAGCAGTCAAGGGGCACATGAGCAGCTGCATTAGTTATGGGGTCACCAACCTCAAAAAGATGGTGTGTTTTGAATATTATCCTCAAATAACGCATTCAAGGGAAATGGGGCCTGTATTATTAGTTATGCAGTGAATAAATAAGAACCGTCAATGAAGTTGAAGCAGATGATTTTTCCATGTTACACCATTGTTGATGTGTTTTAGAGAAGTTTTACACCATAAATTAAGCGGTAAGGGGTTGAAAACGCTGCCAAAAAATCAGGAAAATTTCCCAGTGGCCATTAAGGCACCAAGGAATATACATGAACTTGCAATATGTGTGAAATTAAACTCTAGCCATTTTATTTTAGTTTAGTTTTGGGATACAGCGTGCAAACAGGCCCGTTGGCCCACCAGTTCCACACCGACCAGCAATCGCCCATACACTAGTTCTATCCTACACACTAGGGTCAATTTACAGAAGCCAATTAACCTGCAAATTTGCATGTCTGTGGAAGGTGGGAGGAAACGGGAACACCCAGAGAAAATCCATGTGATCACAGGGAGGACTTACAAACTCCATGCAGACTGCACCTGTAGTCAGGATCTGGCATTGCAAGGCGGCAACTCAATCGCTGTGCCACTTCCATTTTATCTTCGTATGTTTATGTGTCAATGAAAAAGGAAGCAGTGTTGGGGAATAAAATTGGATGTGGACTACGTCTAATGGGCCAGCATTTGGAGAACAGGAATCGGGTTGAGAATGGTAACAGAAATGGCTGAGATATTAAGTGTAAAAATACTTGAATGTTAAGGGGCTAACTTTGGGAACCTAAAGGACAACGTGCAGCAAATCTAGTAGGATCAGAATCTGGCGTACCACATGCGGCGATAATTTAATCACAGGCACAGTTGCCTTTAGGGTGAAAATAAGGGCACTAAGCCCCACAAAACACTAACATAAAAATCAGAATGATACAAACGAAGCTGATGAAAAATAAGACTCATAAACAGCGTGGATGCAGGCTAAAAATGGAAAGTTAAAAAACCTATTTACAGATAATGTGAAAATCAGTGTATGAAAAGAAATGAGCAAATAATACAAAACTAAGCCCAAATGTTTTTGTGAACTCAAATAATAACACCCATCAAATGAATGCTCAGCTACTGTCAAAAAAGAGACATACTGCGTTCTTGTAGAATGAGGGGCAGAACATTTATCTTCACCAAGCCACTATATTCTAATCTTTTTTATCTCCACCCCTCTATCTCCATTTATCCCTACTACCTCATCCCTCAAACCACTTGAAAACTTTTCCATTCAGCTTGTGGGACAGAGAAAACGGCTTAATAGAATATTTGCAAAGACCCAGCCCCTCCATAGGAGTCTATAGTTTAACCTCACAGACTACTCAGATGACAGCGTTATGCAAGGTTGTACGATGAAGTAGGAACAATCTTCAATGTATAAAGTTACAGTAATGTATTGCCATCGAACTCTGCAAAAAGACCCCCTCACTTATTGAAGGTAGACACAAAAAGCTGGAGTAACTCAGCAGGATAGGCAGCATCTCTGGAGGGTGATGTTTCGGGTCGAGGCCCCTCACTTATTGTAGAAGGGTTGACATTGGCATGAGTTGTAGTAATGTACAGTGCCCGCCATAATGTTTGGGACAAAGACCCGTCATTTATTTATTTGTCTCTGTACTCCACAATTTGAGATTTGTAATAGGAAAAGTCTCATGTGGTTTAAGTGGACATTGTCGATTTTAATAAAGGCCATTTTTATACATTTTGGTTTCACCATGCAGAGGTTACAGGAGTGTTTAAACATAGTCCCCCCCCCCTATTTTGGCACCATAATGTTTGGGACACAGCAATGTCATGTAAATGAAAGTAGTCATGTTTAATATTTTGTTGCATATCCTTTGCATGCAATGACTGCTTGAAGTCTGCGATTCATGGACATCACCAGTTGCTGGGTGTCTACTCTGGTGATGCTCTGCCAGGCCTGCATTGCAGCCATCTTCAGATTATGCTTGTTTTGGGGGCTAGTCCCCTTCGGTTTTCTCTTCAGCATATAAGAGGCATGCTCAATTGGGTTCAGATCGGGTGATTCACTTGGCCACTCATGAATTGACCATTTTTAGCTTTGAAAAACTCCTTTGTTGCTTTAGCAGTATGTTTGGGATCATTGGCTTGCTGTAGAATAAACCGCCGGCCAATGAGTTTTGAGGCATTTGTTTGAACTTGAGCAGATAGGATATGTCTGTATACTTCAGAATTCATTATGCTACTACCATCAGCAGTTGTTTCATCAATGAAGATAAGTGAGCCTGTACCTTCAGCAGCCGTACATGCCTAGGCCATAACATCCCAACTACTGTGTTTCACAGATGAGGTGGTATGCTTTGGATCTTGGGCAGTTCCTTCTCTCCTCCATACTTTGCTCTTGCCATCACTCTGATATAAGTTAATCTTGGTCTCATCTGTCCACAAGACCTTTTTCCTGAACTGTTTTAAGTACTTTTAAGTACTTCTTGGCAAACTAACCTGGCCATCCTAGTTTTGCGGCTAACCAGTGGTTTGCATCTTGCAGTGTAGCCTCTGTATTTCTGTTCATGAAGTCTTCTGCGGACAGTGGTCATTGACAATTCCACAGCTGACTCCCCAAGAGTGTTTCTAATCTGTCGGACAGGTGTTTGGAAATTGTTTAAATTATAGAGAGAATTCTTCTGTCATCGGCTATGGAAGTGTTCCTTGGCCAGCCAGTCCCTTTGTGATTAGTATGTTCACCAGTGCTCTCTTTCGTCTTAATGATGTTCCAAACAGTTGATTTTGGTAAGCCTAATGTTTGGCTGATGTTTCTAACAGCTTTATTCTTGTTTCTCAGTCTCAATGGCTTCTTTGACTTTCATTGGCACAACTTTGGTCCTCATGTTGATAAACAGCAGTAAAAGTTTCCAAAGGTGATGGAAAGACTGAAGGAAAGACTAGGTTCTGAGAGCTTTCTTATACCTGCATTAAGGAGGCAATTAAACACACCTGAGCAATTACAAACACCTGTGAAGCCATGTGTCACAAACATTATGGTGCTATGTATAAACCCAGCTGTAATTTCTACATGGTGAAACCAAAATATATGAAAATACCCTTTAATTAAATCTGACAATGTGCACTTTAACCACATGCGATTTTTTTTCTAATACAAATCTCAAATTGTGTACAGAGGCAAATAAATAAATGATGGGTCATTGTCTCAAACATAATGGAGGGCATTGTATGTGGTATGTATTTACTATCGGCAATGTATGAGTGCACCGTATGTTGAAGGTAGACACAAAATGCTGGAATAACTCATCTCTGGAGAGAAGGAATGGTTGACGTTTCGGGTGGGTACCCTTCTTCAGACCCGAAATGTCACCCATTCCTTCTCTCCAGAGATGCTGCCTGTCCCGCTGAGTTACTCCAGCATTTTGTGTCTACCTTTGAATTAAACCAGCATCTGCCGTTCTTTCTTACACATTGTGCACCTTATGTTGTTGTAATCCATGTGTACTGCATCTACATCAGTGCACTTAATCAGCACAGGCAAGGAATTGAACCCGATGAACAGGATATAAAGTTTCACCCAAATCTATCATGTGCAAGGAGGTACTTTGTGTTTTGGTCCGGAGTTCAGAAATGCACTCTCCTTTCCTCCCAGCACGTAGATGTCATGTATAATGTCTGACATACCATTGGTGATGGAGAGCAGTAAAAGTAATGGCTTTGTGTGCTTACTAACCAGTGAAAGCAAATTTCTGCTCCTGTGGAAACTGGCTGTGTATTTTGGATGCTTGTTTTGAGGTGGCAGCATGCAGATGAGAGCCAGGACAGTGCCTCGTATATCAGAGCTTATGGTGCTGGTATGGGATGAGAAGGAGTTTCTTCCCAGAGGCCATTAGGACTGTAAATGCCTATCTCTCCAGGGACTAACTTTACTGTACCATTTTACTGTTGTGTGGTGTCTTTAAAATTGCAGTTTTTTCCCTATTTCTTCCCTCCCACAAATATGTAATATGTGAATATGTGATTTTGTTCCCTTCTGTTCGTAGTTTGTTTTTTTGCACAATTCGCGAGCATTGCCACTTTTCATTTCACTGCACATCTCGTATGTGTATGTAACGAATAAACTTGACTTGAATTTGAGAATAAGCAAATGGCTGATCTTCTGGTTACCACAATATGAATTATGACTGAAACCAAATGAGTGCCACTCCATCCTATTGGATAATGGTGAAAAAGTGTTTTTAAATCCATACAGCATTGCACCGGGCTCTTTGGCCCCAGTTGCCCAAGCCAAACAAGATGGCCCATCTGCACTAGTCGAACCTGCCTGTGTTTGGCCCATAACTCTCTATATTGTTCCTATCCAAATGTCTGTACCTGTACAAATGTATTTTAAATGTTGTTATAGGACCCGTCTCAACTAATGATGGGCACGAAATATTGGAGTAACTCAGTGGGTCAGGCAGCATCTCTAGAGAAAAGGAATAGGTGATGTTTTAGATTGGAACCCTTCTTCGGACCACAGAATTCTGGGTCCCATTGCTTCCCACTTCTTACAGGGAACCTTAGTAATTATTCCACTGTTTTGCCCTTCCCTGTCTTAACCAGGTTTCTCCGACTACTCCACCTACCGACTCCTCTCAAATCCATCATCCTCGCTCAGTCCTTCACCTAAACCTCCGGCCACCACCCTGACCACCCTCCCTCTGACTTAGAATGGTCTGTCCTCGACAGAGGCCTCACTTTTGTACCCCTCCGCCCCATCCCAACGTGTTCCAGGCCCGCCATGCCGTGGAGCTTTTCTTTCTTCACCTCTGCCTCCGTGCCTTTTTCTATGGGAAGGAGTCCTCGCCACCCAGTGATGACCCAATCTCCCGTCTCCACCGGTCCCCCTCCTCTTGGACTCCACCGGGCTATTATCTTAAACTACCTCAGATTTTATCACTTCCAGTTATTCGCCCCCTCCACAGCCTCCAACTTATTATTCCCCTGCCCCACACAGCCCACTTTTACCTTCTCCCCAAAATCCATAAGCAGAACTGCTTTCGAAGAAGGGTTCTGACGTGGAGCCTCACCTATTCCTTTTCTCCAAAGATGCTGCCTGACCCGCTGATTTACTCAAGCATTTTGTGTCTATCATTGGTATAAACCAGCATCCTGTCTACATAGCCATCTCAATTATCGCCTCTGGCAGCTCATTTTCAAATACCCACCACTCTGTGGAAAAAGTTGCCCATGGGTTCCTATTCGTTCCTCTCTCATCTTAAACCTATGTCCTATGATTCCTGATTTACCTACTCTGTGCATTTACCCTGTCGATTTCCCTCATGATCTTATAAAGTCCCAGCCTGCTGAACCTCTCCCTATAGCTGAGGCCCTCAAGTCTTGGCAACATCCCCGTAAATCCTAAATAGTCTTTCTGGCTTAACGACATCCTTCTCACACTACAGCAAGGTGGTTAAAACTGAACACAGTAATCCAAATCAGGCATCACCAACATTTGACACAACTTTAACGTATCATCTCAACTTCACCAGGGTCTCTTCCATACCCCGTAGCACTGCTCTCTCTCCCCATCCCCCCCCCACTCGCAACAAGGGCCGAGTCCCCCTAGTCCTCACCTTTCACCCCACCAGCAGTCACATACAACAAGTAATCCTCCGTTAGTTTCGCCACCTCCAACGTGACCCCACCACTCGCCACATCTTCCCATCTCCCCCCCCATGTCTGCCTTCCGCAAAGACCGCTCCCTCCGTAACTCCCTTGTCAATTCTTCCCTTCCCTCCCGTACTACCCCCTCCCCGGGCACTTTCCCTTGCAACCGCAAGAGATGCTACACTTGTCGCTTTACCTCCCCCCTCGACTCCATTCAAGGACCCAAGCAGTTGTTCCAGGTGCGACAGAGGTTCACCTGCATCTCCTCCAACCTCATCTATTGCATCCGCTGCTCTAGATGTCAGCTGATCTACATCGGTGAGATCAAGCAGAGGCTTGGCGTTTGTTTCGCCGAACATCTCCGCTTGGTCCGCATTAACCAACCTGACCTCCCGTTGGCTCAGCACTTCAACTCCCCCTCCCATTCCGTATCCGACCTCTCTGTCCTGGGTCTCCTCCATGGCCAGAGCGAGCACTACCGGAAATTGGAAGAACAGCACCTCATATTCCGCTTGGGGAGTCTGCATCCTGGGGGTATGAACATTGAATTCTCCCAATTTTGTTAGCCCTTGCTGTCTCCTCCCCTTCCTATGTCTCCCTCTGGCTCCTCCTCCTCCTTGTTCCTTTCTTCTCCCCCACCCCACCCCCCATCAGTCTGAAGAAGGGTTTCAGCCCGAAACGTTGCCTATTTCCTTCTCTCCATAGATACTGCTGCACCCGCTGTGTTTTTCCAACATTTTTGTGTACCTTCTATATTCAGTACCCTAATTGATGAAGGCCAATGTACCAAAAGCCTTCTCTGTTGGCCCAACTGATCACGGTCCTGCTGTAATTTTCAATAACTGTCTTTGTGATCTGATGCCAGCCACTTGAGTCAAATGTGTAAACTTGCTGATCATGCCTTCTGCATTCTTATTCAAATCGCTGATCTAAATCGCCAACGGCAATGGGTCCAGCCCAATCCCAGAGGCACATCACGCGTCATGGCCATCCTGTCCAAAAAACAACTTTCTACCCATCATTGGCTTCCGTAAAGTCTACTGGCTCTCCCTGGATTCCATGGGATCTAACCTTCCAGAACAGCCTTGCCGAAGTCCATATTGGTGACGTCTACAGCTTTACCCTCGTCAACCTTTTGATTACTTCTTCAAAAATCACATTTGTGACATGATCTCCCATGTATAAAACTATGCTGACTATCCCTAATCAGCCTCAGTCAATCCAAGCATTTATATCTTATTCAAATTCAAATCCTCTTCAGTGATCTGCCTACCACAGATGTTAGGCTCACTGGTCTACACTTCCCATGCTTTTCCTTGAAGCTCTCGTATGGAAGTACAACATTAGTCACCCTCTGTCATCTGGCACCTCACCCGTGTCTAATGATGATTTGTATACCTCAGCCAAGGGCGCCTGCAATTTCTTCTCTTGCTTCCCACAGTGTCCTCTATCTACCTCCGTAAGCCTTGGGACATCCAGCACCTCCGTGACCGTAATACAGACTGTCCCCAAGACATTCTCATTGAGTCGCTCAAGTTCCCCAAACTTCATGTTAAAAACAGAACAGAAAAACTCATTGAGGACCTTGCCCATTTCCTTTGGCCCCACAGAAAGATGGCAGCTTTGGGTTCTAAGAGGCTGGATTCACTAAATTACCCTCTTAATGTACATAAATCCTTTTCCTTAATATTATCTGTCACAGCTAGCTACTGCCCCTTGCTCTCCTGATTTCCTGAAGTATTTGTAGTCCCAGGAACTCCTCCAGGGATACACTTGATCCCAGCTGCCTATACCTATCCCTTGCCTCCTTTTTAATTGGTTCCTGTCTAATACCATTTTGACCCTGTCTTTTGACTTGGGGAACTTGAGAGACTCAATGAAAATGTATTTTGAAGAGCCTTGTGACACGAATCTGTGGGGATAATTTAAGCTTCATATTTCTAGATAGAACTAAAGTAGAATAATAAGATTTATGACTGCCTTGGAAATTCCTTTCAATAACTCTGCCTTTGGAAATTTTGATCACATGAGGTACTGTGTTAATGTTTCAGAACAACTATTCCTGCTGATGCTCTATTTTAATGGACAAGCAGTCAAACTGGTTAGATTAAATTATGAATTTATAAATTATAGCATCCAATTATACTAAGAGCAATTCTCTTTCTCTGTCTAGACCATAGAATCCAATTGGAGGTGCGGGCGGCATAACCTTCAGAGAATCCAGTGTCGGTCAGAAAACAGCAAAGGTGTTTACTGTCTCCAGTATGACGATGAAAAAATAATCAGTGGTTTGAGAGATAACTCAATCAAAGTGAGTATTGAAAATTACCCAAATTGTTCTGGTATATGTGGACCCTTGCATGTTAGGCTGCATAATATTGTGCTTTGCTCAGCGTTTAAAATAAATGCCGTTTGTAGTCTCTAGATTGCCCACAAAGCTCCTTAAGGAGCCAGTGAGGGAACAAAATGTTTTAGATCCAGAAATAAACCACGAGAAATGGTTAATTAATAACCTGCTAATTCAAGGGTAGACAAGAATGATCATAATATGACAGGTCTTCATGTGGAGTTGTAAGTGATTTTGTTTAATCTCAAACCTGGATTTTAAGTCCGAACAAAGATAAACTAAAAAGATGAGTTTTAGA
Source organism: Leucoraja erinaceus (assembly GCF_028641065.1). Classification (NCBI taxonomy): domain Eukaryota; kingdom Metazoa; phylum Chordata; class Chondrichthyes; order Rajiformes; family Rajidae; genus Leucoraja; species Leucoraja erinaceus. Next base: position 2,614,747 of record NC_073387.1, read on the forward strand.
AACAAGGAACTGCAGATACTGTTCCCCAATAAAGACACAAAGTGCTGGAGTAACTCAACGGGTCAGGCAGCATCCCTAGAGAACATAGACGGGTGAGGTTTCAGGTCGTGGCCCTTCAAGAAGGTTACCTGACCTGAGTTATTCCAGCACTTTGTTTACCACTTGAAAAAATGAGTTGTGCTTGGTCTTAATAGATTGTTTAAGGTTGGAGGAAGGGAACCTCTGAACGATTGATGCTGGAACAATAAAGCGACAAGGTAACACAAAAATGCTGGATACGGAGGGAACTCAGCGGGTGAGGCCAGTGGTGGGATCCCGTTGGAGGTGGCGAAAATGTCGGAGGATTATATGGATAATCTGTTGCTATAATAATTGGGATCTTATGGGGCAAACATACGACGCAATCTTTTTTGGGTCAGTGAGACCCTTCTCCAGACTGATTTTGAGGATTAAGTAGGAATTCTACTAAGAAATTGGTAAGAAAATAGAAGAGAGAATACCGTGTAAAGTAGCAGAAACAAAGTTTGCTGGGACAAGTTGGGAGGGGAAGGATTTCATAGGGCAATGAGAAAAAGCAAATGGAGACAGGACTACCTGAAGAAATTGGAAAGGTGGAACTGAAAATGATTACATTCATTTACCGCTGGGGCATTTATTGGTTCCAAAATTATAATTTTGCAATACCTAAGAACTACGAGATATAGCAGGGAGGTGCTGCTCCTTCGAGCCTGCACCGCCATTCAATATGATCATGGCTGATCATCCAACTCGGTATCCTGTACCTGCCTTCTCTCCATACCCCCTGATCCCTGTAGCCACAAGGGCCACATCTAACTCTCTCTTAAATATAGCCAATGAACTGGCCTCAACTACCTTCTGTGGCAGAGAATTCCACAGATTTGCCACTCTCTGTGTGAAAAATGTTTTTCTCATCTCGGTCCTAAAAGACTTCCCCCTTATCCTTAAACTGTGACCCCCCCCTTGTCCTGGACTTCCCCAACATCGGGAACAATCTTCCTGCATCTAGCCTGTCCAACCCCTTAAGAATTTTGTAAGTTTCTATAAGATCCCCCCCCTCAATCTTCTAAATTCTAGCGAGTACAAGCCGAGTCTATCCAGTCTTTCTTCATATGAAAGTCCTGACATCCCAGGAATCGGTCTGGTGAACCTTCTCTGTACTCCCTCTATGGAAAGAATGTCTTTCCTCAGATTAGGAGACCACGTTTGATCCATATCCCTCCAAACCTGTCCTATCCATGTAGTTAATTACTTACCAAAGTAATTAATCAAAATTGCAGCACATAGGATTGGAGTTAAGATACTGATGGGGATTGAGGATTTGTAATGGAGAGAGCAAATAGGGTTTAATTGCGAGACTGTGACTGGTGGGGTGCTGTACAGATTTCTGAGGTTGCCCAATGCTGATGGTACAAACGTAGATGCAAGTGAATGATAAAGAGGATGCAAAGAGCCTTCATTGGATATGTGTGTCCTACGTGACGACATGATAGATGAGGATACAAGGTAAAAAACATGAAAATAGAAAAGCAGAGTATATTTTAAATATTGAGATATCAAATGTATTGGTATTCAGAGGCACTTTGGTGTGTCTTGTACAAGAATTGCCTGAAAGTTAATGTGTGCAGCTGCGGAAAGCTATTAGGAAAAGCAAGTGCTATGTTAGCCGCCTTTGTGCTCACCCTCCTGCAATAAAATCTACTTGCAATTATGTAAAACCCTGGTGAGAGCGCACCTGGGAAGTTATATATGGGGCAGGGTTCCTACTTAAAGAGGATACGCTTGGAGGAGACTGAATGCATCAATGCTTCAGATTGATTCCTGGGACTAATGCTTCCAAAGAACAATAATAGCTGTCTAAAAATAAAACAGTACAGCACAAGAACAGGCCCTTTGGCCCACAATTTATGTACCAGGCACACACTGTCAAATTAATCTCCTCTGCCTGCAGGTGATTGAAATAAATGTAGTAAATTCTTCAGGTGTTTGACAGTTAGATGCAAGGGGGTAATTTTACCTGGCCAATATATCTAGAATTGTAGCAGAATAAGGAATCACACAAACAACTTTCTTCATCCAGAGAGTAGTGAGCCATTGAAATTCTTCAGCTAAGAATGCTGTGGAGGCTAATTTGCTCAATATGTTCAAAGATGAACATGCTTAAGGGAATCAAAGGATATGGTGTTAGTGTGGGAAAGTGGGACAAAGATGAAATAAAGGTCAGCCATAATCTTGTTGAATGGCAGAATAGGAACGAGGGACCAAATGGCTTATCCCTGCTTCCAGATTTTCTATTTTTCAATAACTAGATCAGTGCAGACCCGTTATGTCTGTTCCCCCAAAGTTTTGCGGGGGGGGGGGGGGGGGGGGATATGTTCACACACTTTACCCCCCCCCCCCGCACTCATAGTCTGAAGGCAAGAACAGGATGAACAGAGAAAGAGGGAGAGGCCCTTTTTCACTTCTGCCCTACCTCTAACCCATTTTCATTTTCAAAAAAAATTTAGATCACAGTGCTGTATACATTTGTCAGTGTCATTCAGAGCCCTGAATGAGGCATTCCCAATTGCAGAGACTTTTGAGGCAACCAAAATCTGGTTTTATAGTCCCCTCCACCCTTTGCCAGCGGGGGCAGCAAAGAATGGAGCATTATGTAAAAATATTTGCTTTTTCTTTTAAACACAGCATTTTAGTGTTCTTCAGATCCCATTAGTCATCTCAATGGTTCAGTGAATTTATCTGAGCGTATGTGATACTAGGTGGTGCAGGTGACATTCTAATTAGCCTCTGTTTTCATAATGGGAAAGACCAGAAAGGTCTGAAGAAGGTTCTCTACCTAAAACGTCACCCATTCCTTCTCTCTAGAGATGCTGCTTGTTACTGAGTTACTCCAGCATTTTGTGTCTAAGACCAGAAAGACAACAACCACTATAGCTGTTACATATACCAGAGAATAAGTGAGAATTCATCCCAGATTGGCCTAGGTAGTTAAAAAGAATAGAGACAAAGCAGATGTGATCGACTTCAGGAAGCGAAGCAGTTCACATGGTAGACGAAAGTGCTGAAGAAGCTCAGCGGGTGCAGCAGCATCTATGGAGCGAAAGAAATAGGCAACGTTTCGGGCCGAAACCCTTCTTCAGCAGTTCACATACCCATTTCACATTTAAGGTGCTGAAGAAGAAATGGTTGAAAGTTTCAAATTCCTAGGAGAAAATATTACCATGACCTGGACCAGTCATATTGAAGCAATGGCCAAGAAAGTACCCGAACGCCTCTACTTCCTGAATGCCCCTTAGGCATGTCCCTAACAGCTCACCAATGTCTGCAGATGTGGCGTAGAAAGCATTTTATCAGTATGCCTCACTGCATGGTTTGGGAACAGCTCCATCCACGATCACAAAAAATGATAGAGAATTGTGGACATAGCCCAGACCATCACACAAACGTCCCGTCCATTGACTCCATCTACACTTCACACTGCCTCGGGTAGGCCACCGACATAATTAAGGATTTGTCTCACCCTGGACATTCCCTTTTCTCTCCTCTACCATCAGACAAGAGTTACTGAAGTGTGAAAACGATACCTCCGGATTCTGGGACAATTTTATCCCAGCCATTATCAGGCAACTGAACCATCCCATCATCAACTAGAGAGCAGTTCTAACCTACCATCTGCCTCCGTGGTGACCCTCAGACTATCTTTAATCAGACTTTACTGTACTTTGCCTTGCTCTAAACATTATTTCCTGTATCCTATATCCATAAACAGTGGACAGCTTGATTGTAATCAAGTACAGTCTTTTTGCTGAATGGATAGCACGCAAGAAAAAATATTTTCCCTGGACCTCGGTATGCTTGACAATAAAATAAAAAAACAGGATAGATTTTATTACCGGAAGTATAGAATGTAAAAGCAGAGAGGTAATGCTAGAACTGTGGACATTGCTTGTTACACAGGACTTGCTGCATGCAGTTCTGGTCATCATATTACAGGAATATGTGATTGCCCAGGAGATTTACAAGGGCATTATCAGGGCTGCAAAATTGCAGCTATGAGGAAAGATATGACGGATTAGGATTGTTTACTTCAGAACTTTAATTGAGAAATTCACAATAATAAAGGGTGAGGTAGCAAAGAAGAGCCATCAAGTAACATTACCAGGTACACAAAAATGCTGGAGAAACTCAGCGGGTGCAGCAGCATCTATGGAGCGAAGGAAATAGGCGACGTTTCGGGCCGAAACCCTTCTTCAGACTGATGGGGGGGGGGGGGGGGAGAAGGAAGGAAAAAGGGAGGAGGAGGAGCCCGAGGGGGGGGGGATGGGAGGAGACAGCTCGAGGGTTAAGGAAGGGGAGGAGACAGCAAGGGCTATCAAAACTGGGAGAATTCAACGGTCATGCCATCAGGACGCAAGCAACCCAGGCGGAATATGAGGTGCTGTTCCTCCAATTTCCGGTGTGTTGCTCACTCTGGCAATGGAGGAAACCCAGGACGGAGAGGTCGGATTGGGAATGGGAGGGGGAGTTGAAGTGCTGAGCCACCGGAAGTTCAGGTAGGTTATTGCGGACTGAGTGGAGGTGTTCAGCGAAACGATCGCCCAACCTCCGCTTAGTCTGCCCGATGTAAATCAGCTGACATCTAGAGCAGCGGATGCAGTAGATGAGGTTGGAGGACATACAGGTGAACCTTTGTCGCACCTGGAACGACCTGGAATTTTCAGATGACACAAAGCTGGGTGGCAATGTGAACTGTGAGGAGGATGCTATGAGAATGCAGGGTGACTTGGACAGGTTGGGTGAGTGGCAGATTCAGTTTAATGTGGATAAATGTGAGGTTATCCACATTGGTAGCAAAAACAGGAAGGTAGATTACTATCTAAATGGTGCCAAGTTGGGAAAAGGGGAAGGACAAAGGGATCTGAAAGCCCTTGTTCATCAGTCAATGAAAGTAAGCATGCAGGTACAGCAGGCAGTGAAGAAGGCGAATGGCATGTTGGCCTTCATAACAAGAGGAGTTGAGTGTAGGAGCAAAGAGGTCCTTCTGCAGTTGTATAGGGCCCTAGTGAGACTACACCTGAAGTATTGTGTGCAGTTTTGGTTCCCTAATTTGAGGAAGGACATTCTTGCTATTGAGGGAGTTCAGCGTAGGTTTCCAAGGTTCATTCCCGGGATGGCGGGACTGTCATATGCAGAATGAATGGAGCGGCTGGGCTTGTATACTCTGGAGTTTAGAAGGATGAGAGGGGATCGTATTGAAACATATAAGATTATTAAGGGTTTGGACACGCTAGAGGCAGGAAACATGTTCCCGATGTTGGGGGAGTCCAGAACCAGGGGCCACGGTTTAAGAATAAGCGGTAATCCATTTAGAACGGAGACGAGGAAACACTTTTTCTCACAGAGAGTTGTGAGTCTGTGGAATTCTCTGCCTCAGAGGGCAGGGCCGGTTCTCTGGAAATTTCAAGAGAGGGCTATGGGGATGGGGCTATTAACGATAGCGGAGAAACTCAGCGGGGTCAGGATATGGGGGGAGATAGGGCAGGCCGGACTGATCGGGGGCGGGGGGGGTGGGTGGGGACGGAGGCTGGGATGATCAACCAGGGGGGCTCAGCAGGACTTGAATGGCGGTGCTGGCTCGAAGGGCCGAATGGCCTCGCTCCTGTACCTGTTGTCTATTAATCAGATTTATAGTAAATGGTAGAAATACTAGAAAATAGAAGATGACCGCTGTTTTCTCATCCAGATGACCTAGACATCTGGGACCAAGTTGCCTGAAAGGATGAGAGAGAGAGAGGCAGTTTTGACCTATAGAAATACAGATCCGCTGCAGGATTGTGGGATAAAGTAAGCGGCTCTCTTTGACAGGCTTTCATCCAGTGGGCCAAATGTCCTCTTCCTGTGATTTCATTCTACATGTTTACCTCTGGATTATTTGCTGGAGTGTTGGGGATGCTAACCTATTTTTGGAGACCCAAGGCCAATCTGGGATGAATTGTCACCTATTCTCTTGGTGCTTAACAACAATAGGTTGTTGGTGATTTCTTTTTTGTTCTTTCCCAATGTGAAAATTCAGAGGTTAATCAGGACTCCTCCAGGCCAATTTTGAATCCAATTGGTTAGCTCATTGTGGCTTCCATTTGATCTAACCTTCCCGTCAAGCCTACCATACAGAATTTTGTCAAAGGCCTTGCCCAGGTCCGTTTAGACCCCATCCATTGCCCTGCCCTGCCCTGACCTTATTCGTCCTCTTGCCAACCTCTTCAAAGAAACTCTAGCAGATTGTTGAAACACTACCATGCAGAATTTTGTCAAAGGCCTTGCTGAGGCCCATAAAGACCACATCCATTGCCCTGCCCTGACCTCAATTATCCTCTTGCTGACCTCTTCAAAGAGACTCCAGCAGATTTGGGACACTACTTCCCACACACCAAACCATTGCACAGGAGAACATTTTAAATGTTTTATCAGAATATGTTGACAATCTTTGCAGGTGAAGGACATTTAAGATAAATCAAGTACTAGATAAATTATATTGTTAAAACATGCTGGCATTTCTTTTCCCCTGTGATATCTGGGTCTGTGATTATACACATGGGGTTGAAGGGGGAGGGGGGGAGGGGGAGAGAGGGGGGGGGGGAGGGGGGGGGGGGGGGGGGGCTGACAAGAGCTTTTTTTCCACTACTACACAGGCCTTTGTTTTAATGAATATTTCTGCAATATGTTTCTTGATTACTTTTATGCTTTTCTTTGATTGCTGCAGATTTGGGATAAACAGTCGTTGGAATGTTTGAAAATACTAACAGGTCACACAGGCTCTGTGCTTTGTCTGCAGTACGATGAGCGAGTTATTGTTACTGGGTCTTCAGACTCTACAGTAAGGTAAGATCTAGGATCCCAAGAGGAAGATGATGTGAAACAGCAATCTAGGGATAAGGGTATTCCACTGCTGCTGAAAGATTTAAATTCAGATAATGAAATAATTAAATTCTTTTTTAAGAAATACTTGTCTTGATGCTGATGACTATGAAATGGATGGTCTTAAAAGGCAGTTTAAGTCGCATGTCGTGGATGGAGGAAAATCCACTATCTTGATCTGGCCCATCTCAAAAGCTGTAGAACTGGTTTAATCTTTCTTTCCTCTGATTGCATTGCATTGTTCCAATACCATTGCATTCAAACAGTCAAGGGCCTGTCCCACTGTACAAGTTAAAAAAAAATCAAACTTGTAAGTACGTAGAATGTACGTAGCGGCTACGTTGGAGCTCGTGGATGCCTCGTAGCGGCTCGTAATGCTGACGTCAGGTTCTCGGGAAACGTGGTAACTCGTGAAGTTTTTTCAACACTGTGAAAAATGTCCACGATAGCCCCGAGTACCTACGAACGGCTATTACCGTAGCTCTCCGAGTTTGAATCAGGGGAAACTCGGAAGATCTCTTGAATTACCTCGTACAGTGGGGCAGGCCCTTAAGAATGAAAAAAATCAGTGCTGTTTTCTGACATTGAATAATGCACTGGATCTTGACTCGGCATGGTTACTCCTGCTCAGTTGGACTGGAGTGCGACATCCTCCACAAAACTATTTATTTTGTTCAATGTCTGAGTCCTCTATGGTCTATGGTCTATCCTGTGACACAGTAGTATGCAGGACCTGGGAGCCCACAATATTAATTTCAAATCGCATAAAGTCTCATGGGGTTGGGTCAAAACGGAGCAGGCAGAAAGAATGGATCTGCCAGGCGGTTGTGTTTATGGATTTTGGGGAGAAGGTAAAACCGGGCCGCATGGGGCTGGGGAACGACAAGGTTGGAGTCTGTGGAGGACAGCTGGAAATGCTAAAATCAGCAATCAGATAAAATAAGAAATAGTCTGCGAGATGATGGCCTGGTGCTCATCTGTGGGGGTCATGATCCAAGGATAAGTAGGACGAGGTGTCCGAGAGCTGGTGCCTGGCTTCGGCTCTCATCTCCATCAGTCTGATCTCCATCCTTTACAAAGTGATGGGAGGTGTTACAGATGGTGCTATTCAGCAGCATTGTATTAATAAATGCTCATCAATGTTCAGTTTGGATCTTGCTGAGATCCCACAGCACATTATAGCCTTCGTCCACGCATCAACCAAAGTTCCATGGGCAGCCTTTGACTTTAGTGAAATTGAAGTTAATAGATATTAAGGGGAAAACCTTGGAGTCATACCTGATAGAAAAACAAAATATTTATAGTTATTTTATGCGACAGGCCGGCAGTGACTTACATGCGTCTAGCATTACGACAGTCGCACGCTTTGCTCTTGAGGGCCCTGCTTCTTTTGGGAGCCATTGCGATGTCGTTCTGAGTGATCTCCGTGGAAAGGATATACCTAGTAGAAAATTTTCAAAACTCAGCACGCTTTATACCCGGGTGATCACGTGGTGAGGCGCTCAAATGGTGCGCCAACGGTGTATGCGGCGACGCGTGGTTACGGATGTTGGCGCATAACAAATTAGCATTGGCAATGTTCGTGCGTCACCGTGTGTAACCATGCGCTACACGTATGCCATCAGTACGTCAGCGTGCGCAAGTGATAGGTCACACAGGTGGCGCGCGAGGGCTTTGAACATTCCAAAATCCTGGGGCGATAGGGAAGCACATGTGTTACCGCGCGTCATTACATACGCCACCACGCCTCACCACGCGTCAACCAATTTTTAGGATGTTGCGTAAATGACGCGCAAATGACGCCCAAGTGGGATAGGCCCTTAACCATTAAACTTTGAAGTCAAATGGCAATACCAATTACTATTCAATGGCCCCACCATTGCTATCATGTAGGTCACCTAAAACCAGAAACATAACTATCTGCCCACATAAACACTATGACTGCAAGAATAGGCCAAAGCTAAGTATTCCATGGCAAATGATTTGCCTCTTGCATTCATTTTCACTATTAGAGAACAAATCAGAAGTGATATGGAATTTTCCTTCACTTGCCTGGATTAGTGTAGCTATAACTTCCAGAAAGTTTACCTGACCCATCTCAGCTAAACCAAACAAGTCAAATGGTACCCCAACCCAGTGGCTAAAATGTTCAGTGCCTCCAATATCAGCCCACTGGTGGTCTAGTATGTTTCTTCTACAAAATATATGCAGTTTCATATGTAGGCCACACCATCATACTTTCCAAACCCACAGCTACATACTAGAAGGACAGCAGGCAGAATGGGGCCATACCATTTGCAAGTCCTTCTCTCTCAGTCGTACATTATCCCTGTTTGGAAATATATTGTTTCTTTATCGTCACCAGGGTAAATCCTGGAATTTGCTACATAACAGAAACGTGGGTAACAATAACTTCACAAGCAGGACCGCAGCAAGTCCATAGGCGCACCATCACCACTGCAGTTCAGGCATCGCAAACAGTTCAGAAACTGGCAAAAAGTGCTGGCTTTGCCAGTAACTCCAAATCACAAAAACTTTAGAAATCCTCAGAAGGTTTAGCAAGGGATGTGACATTCATTCTAATGATTTGTGTATTTTTAGTTCCATTGCACTTTTACATGGTGTCCCATTGTGAAATGATGATTCAGTGACATTCCCTCATTCCCTAGGGTCTGGGATGTCAATACAGCAGAGGTCCTGAACACACTGATACATCACAATGAAGCTGTATTACACCTTCGGTTCAGTAATGGATTGATGGTTACATGCTCAAAGGACAGATCGATAGCTGTGTGGGACATGGCCTCTCCGACTGACATCACTCTGAGACGGGTTCTCGTTGGCCATCGGGCAGCAGTCAATGTAGTGGACTTCGATGACAAGTACATTGTATCAGCATCGGGTGACCGAACTATTAAAGTGAGTTAATTTCCTATTATCTACCTTTCTCTGTATCTTTTTGCGTTGTGTGTGTGTTCTGCATCACTTGTGACCTTCTCATAGAATTCTGGCAATAATGAGGTGAGTCTATTGCATAACACTGACCCAGGTATGGTCATCTTAACAGGTGACCTAATCGTCAATTATTGTAAGTCAAGTGCTCGAGTCAAAATATTATGTGCAAAATGGGGTGCTTCACCCTCAAACTGTAACTGTAGTAAACCTGCAGTTTTAAATGGGTTAAGCCATCAGGGGTCATAATATCAGTCAGCCTGAAGAAGGGTATCGGCCTGCAACATCACCCATTCCTTCTCACCAGAGATACTGCCTGTCCTGCTGAGTTACTCCAACATTGTCTTTCCGTAACCATTTTAAAACAGTGTTATGGTAACTTTCTCCAAAATGATCTTTCACTGATGCTCCCTCCCCCTGACCTGCTACATCCCCCAACATTAGGTTCAGTCATGCTCCTTTCATTGGTCTATCTGCAAATTGCATCAAAAAGGCTCTCCTGGATCCCAGTTAAAAATGGGAAAATTGAGATTCTGCAGTATATTAAACTTATTTTTGCTCTCACTCCCCCTCCCCCTCTCTCCCCCTCCCCCTCTCCCCCCCTCCTATTGACTGGTCTGGAATACAGCCTCAGCAATATGACAACAGTGTTCTTATTTCTAATCACTTTCCTACTCTTCGCCTCTTCCTTTTCCTGTTGCATAGCTTTCATGGTGTACTTTTGCATCTTACCGTCCAGGTGTGGAGCACAAGCACTTGTGAATTTGTACGTACCTTGAACGGCCACAAGCGTGGAATAGCGTGCCTTCAATATCGGGATCGATTGGTTGTCAGCGGGTCCTCGGACAACACCATCAGGTAGAGTCTGTCGGTTGTTAGATTTTTTTTTATATCTGTAAAGAATATGATTGTGGTACACACATACAGGCTCCAGGGCCATGGAAAAGGGTCCAAAGTGTAGAAGGACTAATTGAATTGCTCTTTCAAGGAAAAGTCTTGGGTACAGTCTGACAGTTTTAGTTTAGAGATACAGTACGGAAACAGGTCCTTCGGCCCACCGGGCCCGCGCCGACCAGTGATCCATGCACACGCTAGTGACAATTTTTACATTTACGAAGCTAATTTACCTACATACCTTTACGTCTTTGGAGTGTGGGAGGGAATCGAAGATCTCGGAGAAAACCCAATCAGATCACGGGAGTACGTTCAAACTCCGTACGGACAGCACCCGTAGTCAGGATCGAATCCGGGTGTCCAGCGCTGTAAGGCAGCAACTCTACCACTGTGCCACCATGCTGCCCAAGGTGTCTATATCCACTGTGTTTTTGTGATAGTGGTATGAAAGGAAGACCACATTGATTATTCATAGAGTCATATGCTGTGGAAACAGGCCCTTTGGCCCAACTTGCCCATACTGGCCAACATGACCCAGCTACACTAGTCCTAAAGCCTGTGTTTGGTCCATATCCCTCCTAACCAGTCTAACTTTTTCTTAAATTTTTGCTCAGTCCCTGCCTCAATGTCCTCCTCTGGCAGCTTGTTCCATACATCCACCACCCTTGGTGTGAAAAGGTTCCCCTCAGATTCCTATTAAATCTTTTCCTCTTCACCTTAAGCCTATATCCTCCGGTCCTCAATTCACCTACTGTGGGCATCTACCGCGCCTTCCATAATGTTTGGGACAAAGACCCGTCATTTATCTTTTTTCCTCTGTGCTCCACAATTTGAGATTTGTAATAGAAAAAATAACAGGTGGTTAAAGTGCACATTGTCAGATTTTAATAAAGGCCATTTTTATACATTTTGGTTTCACCATGTAGAAATAACAGCTGTGTTTATACAAGTCCCCCCCCCATTTCAGGCCACCATATGGGACACAGCAATTTAATGTAAATTAATGTAGTCATGTTTAGTATTTTGTTGCATATCCTTTGCATGTAATGACTGCTTGAAGTCTGCGATTCATGGACATAACCAGTTGCTGGGTGTCTTTTGTGATGCTCTGCCAGGCCTGTATGGCAGCCTTCTTTAGCTTATGCTTGTTTTGGGGGCAAGTCACCTTCAGTTTTCTCTTCAGACGTGCTCAATTGGGTTCAGATCGGGTGATTCACTTGGCCACTCAAGAATTGACCATATTTTAGCTTTGAAAAACTCCTTGGTTGCTTTAGCAGTGTGTTTGGGATCATTGTCTTGCTGTAGAATAAACCGCCGGCCAATGAGTTTTGAGGCATTTGTTTGTACTTGGGCAGATAGGATGTGTCTATACACTTCAGAATTCATTATGCTACTACCATCAGCAGTTGTATCATCAATGAAGATAAGTGAGCCTGTACCTTCAGCAGCCATACATGCCCAGGCCATAACATCCTAACTACTGTGTTTCACAGATGAGGTGGTATGCTTTGGATCTTGGGCAGTTCCTTCTCCCCTCCATACTTTGTTCTTGCCATCACTCTGATATGTTAATCTTCGTCTCATCTGTCCACAAGACCTTTTTCCAGAACTGTGGTTACTCTTTTAAGTACTTCTTGTCAAACTGTAAGCTGTCCATCCTATTCTTGTGGCTAACCAGTGGTTTGCATCTTGCAGAAGAGCCTCTGTATTTCTGTTCATGACGTCTTCTGCGGACAGTGGTCATTGCCAAATCCACACCTGACTCCTGAAGACTGTTTCTGATCTGTCGGGCAGGTGTTTGGGGATTTTTCTTTATCATAGAGGGAATTCTTCTGTCATCAGCTCTAAGTTACGGAGAAAGATTGAATAAGTTAGGTCTTTATTCTCTGGAGCGCAGAAGGTTAAGGGGGGACTTGATAGAGGTCTTTAAAATGATGAGAGGGGTAGACAGAGTTGATGTGGATCAGCTTTTCTCTTTGAGAATAGGGAAGATTCAAACAAGAGGACATGACTTCAGAATTAAGGGACAGAAGTTTAGGGGTAACATGAGGGGGAACTTCTTTACTCAAGAGAGTGGTAGCTGTGTGGAATGAGCTTACAGTGGAAGTGGTGGAGGCAGGTTCGTTGGTATTTAAAAATAAATTGGATAGGCATATGGATAAGAAGGGAATGGAGGGTTATGGTATGAGTGCAGGCAGGTGGGACTAAGGGGAAAAAAAATTGTTCGGCACGGACTTGTAGGGCCGAGATGGCCTGTTTCCGTGCTGTAATTGTTATATGATTATATGGTTATCAGCTGTGGAGGTGTTCCTTGGCCTGCCAGTCCCTTTGTGATTATTAAGCTCACCAGTGCTCTCTTTCTTCTTAATGATATTCCAAACAGTTGATTTTGGTAAACCCAAGGTTGGCTGATGTCTCTAACAGTTTTATTCTTGTTTCTCTGTCTCATAATGGCTTATTTGACTTTCATTGGCACAACTTTGGTCCTCGTGTTGAAAAACAGCAATAAAAGTTTTCACTGGTGATGGAAAGACTGGAGGAAAGACTAGGTGCCGAGAGCTCTCTTATACCTGCATTAAGGAGGCAATTAAACACACCTGAACAATTACAAATACCTGTGAAGCCACGTGTCCCAAACATTATGGTGCCGGGGGGGACTATGTATAAACCCAGCTGTAATTTCTACATGGTGAAACCAAAATATATGAAACTAAAATGTATAAAAATGGCCTTTATTAAAATCTGACAATGTGCACTTTAACCACTTGTGATTTTTTCTATTACAAATCTCAAATAGTGGAGTATAGAGGCAAATAAAAAAATGATGGGTCTTTGTCCCAAACGTTATGGAGGGCACTGTACCTGATCTATTCCTCTGATGATTTTATACACCACTGTAAGATCACCCCTCCTCCCCCTGCACTCCAAGGAATAGAGTCACAGCCTATTCAATCTCTCCTTCTAGCTCAGACCCTCTAGTCCTGGCGACACCCTTGTAATTATTGTTCTTTTATGTAATTTCCACCACCATATAGAATGATTGCATGTCCTTGTAAACTGATTAAAACTGTAGTCTTATAATTTTATCGTGTGCGGACGTGGCATCTAAGGACTAGAAGTCGAAGCGAAGAAGTGGAAGCCAAATAACCGAACGGAAACAAAACCGAAAAGCCAACTAACGGAAAGGGCGAGAAGCATAAAGGCCAACTCACCGAAAGGCCGCAACACCTAGAAGCCAACTCACCGAACGGACGTAATGCCGAAAAGCCACATAATGGACATGACATCGTCGGGGGGCGGGCCTTGTCAGCGATTGGTCCAGGCCCCCGCGTCCATCACTTCACTGGCCGGGGAGACGGGAGGGTGGGGGTCATTTTTCACACACAAGACTACCCGGGGCTGGGGGGTGACTGGGCACTCTGAACCCGAGCACCAAGGTGTAAGCGGCTGAAGGAGCGCATCCTTCGGGACAGCCCACACTCACCGCCCGGGGTCAACGTTGTTCGGCCACAGCCACCCTCCGCCTCGTTTCCCCTATGCGGCCGCACTGTGACGGACTGTGGGTCGGCCGCGCTCACACACGCTCAGGGCTGGGTGCAGCAGAGTTGGGGACAGTCTGGTCCCTCCACCCACCGGTGCATCGCGGTCAGTGACTCTGGGTGTGCGGAGGGACCAGACTGTCCCCAACTCTGCTCCACCCGGCCCCGTGTGTGTGTGTGCGCTGCTGACCCACAGCCCGTCGGCCGGACGAGGCGGAGGGCGGCCGTGGCCGGACAGCGCTGACTCCGGGGGGGAGAGTGGGGGCTGTCCCGAGGGATGCACTCCTTCAGCTGCTTACACCTTGGTGCTCGGGTTCAGAGTTGCCCAGCCCCGTGTGGGGGAAATGACCCCCACCCTCCCGTCTCCCCCGGCCAATGATGTGATGGACATGGGGTCTGGACCAATCGCTGACAAGTCCCGCCCCCCTTTTAGTCGCCCCGCCCTTTCGGTTAGTTGGCTTCTAGGCTTCGTTTCCGTTCGGTTATTTGGCTTCCACTTCTTTGCTTCGGCTTCTCGTCCTTCGATGCCACGTCTTGGTACCCGATTCAATAGTAGTTGGGATTAGTAAAGTAACATTTCCCTCCCCTCCCCATTATTCACTTCTTGTTGGATTACCTTCTATCTACACTTCCTATTCCTTGATCATTTAACCTTGTACTTTATACTTTATTTGAAGGTCTACACACTGAATATTGGTTGGCTATTCACTTCTTAGAATGATCACAATTAATTTCAAGTTTACCCATTCTCTTGCATCAACAAAAGCTTTCTTTGAGTGATTTGGAATTCCTAGCTGTGAGTTACATAGAAACATAGAAAATAGGTGCAGGAGTAGGCCATTCGGCCCTTCGAGCCTGCACCGCTATTCAATATGATCATGGCTGAACATCCAACTCAGTATCCTGTACCTGCCTTCTCTCCATACCCCCTGATCCCTTTAGCCACAAGGGCCACATCTAACTCCCTCTTAAATATAGCCAACGAACTGGCCTCAACTACCTTCTGTGGCAGAGAATTCCAGAGATTCACCACTCTCTGTGTGAAAAATGTTTTCCTCATCTCGGTCCTAAAAGATTTCCCCCTTATCCTTAAACTGTGACCCCTTGTTCTGGACTTCCCCAACATCGGAAACAATCTTCCTGCATCTAGCCTGTCAAACCCCTTAAGAATTTTGTAAGTTTCTATAAGATCCCCCCTCAATCTTCTAAATTCTAGCGAGTACAAACCGAGTCTATCCAGTCTTTCTTCATATGAAAGTCCTGACATCCCAGGAATCAGTCTGGTGAACCTTCTCTGTACTCCCTCTATGGAAAGAATGTCTTTCCTCAGATTAGGAGACCAAAACTGTACGCAATACTCGAGGTGTGGTCTCACCAAGACCCTGTACAACTGCAGTAGAACCTCCCTGCTCCTATACTCAAATCCTTTTGCTATGAATGCTAACATACCATTCGCCTTCTTCACTGCCTACTGCACCTGCATGCCTACTTTTAATGACTGGTGTACCATGACACCCAGGTCTTGTTGCATCTCTCCCTTTCCTAATCGGCCACCACCGTTACTGCCACGCCGCTGCCCTACTCTGTTTCAGCGTGACCAATTCAGTGTGATGGAGGAGGTAGTGGGAGATGAAAGAAACAGTGATGGAGGCTAGGGTCTCTTTAATGAAGGGAGTGCGTGTAAGGTCATGGGTAGACTGGAGAGAGAAAGAAACGGAGGGGCGGGTATCCTTATATTGAAGGGTTCAATGTTCATGCCGTTGGGTTGATGATTACCCCGGCAGAATAAGGTTCTGTTCCACTAGTTTTGCGTTTGGCTTCACCTGACGGGTCGTTGAGAGATTGGAAAAGAAAATTAAAGGCTGGTAACCAGGAGATCCAGATGGTCACTAACTTTCTAGATGTTTTGACAATAGACAATAGTTGCAGGAGTAAGCCATTCGGCCCTTTGAGCCTGTACCGCCATTCAATGTGATCATGGCTGGTCATCCACAATTAGTACCCCGTTCCTGCCTTCTCTTCATATTCCCTGACTCCCTGGTCCCTGGTTCTGGACACCCCCAACATCGGGAATATGTTTCCTGCCTCTAGCGTGTCCAAACCCTTAATAATCTTATGTTTCAATAAGATTCCCTCTCATCCTTCTAAATTCCAGAGTATACAAGCCCAGCCGCTTCATTCTCTCAGCATATGACAGTCCCGCCATCCCGGGAATTAACCTTGTGAAGCTACGCTGCACTCCCTCAATAGCAAGAAAGTCTATCAAATATGGGGACCTAAACTGCACACAATATTCCAGGTGTGGTCTCACTAGGGCCCTGTACAACTGCAGAAGAACCTCTTTACTCCTATACTCAACTACTCTTGTTATGAAGGCTAACATGCCATTCACTTTCTTCACTGCCTGCTGTACCTGCATGCTTACTTTCATTGACTGATTAACAAAGACCCCCAGATCCTGTTGTACTTCCCCTTTTCCCAACTTGACACAATTTAGATAATAATCTGCCTTCCTGTTTTTGCTATCAAAGTGGATAACCTCACATTTATCCACATTAAACTGCATCTGCCACTCACCCAACCTGTCCACCCTGCATTCTCATAACATCCTCCTCACAGTTCATATTGCCATCCAGCTTTGTGTCATCTGCAAATTTGCTAATGTTACTTGTAATCCCTTCATCTAAATCATTAATATATATATATATTGTAAATAGCTGCGGTCCCATCACCGAGCCTTACAGTACCCCACTAATCGGTTCCTGCCATTCTGAAAGGGACCCGTTAATCCCTACTCTTTGTTTCCTGTCTACCTGTCCTGTTCTATGCGTGTCAGCACTCTACCCCCAATACCATGTGCTCTAACTTTGCCCACTGAACTCCTATGTGGGACATCAAATACTTTCTGAAAGTCCAGGTACACTTCATCCACTGGCTCTCCCTTGTCCATTTTCCTAGTTACATCCTCAAAAAATTCCAGAAGATTAGTCAAGCATGATTTCCCCTTCGTAAATCCATGCTGATTCGGACCGATCCTGTTACAGCTATCCAAATGTGCCGCTATTTCATCTTTTATGATCGACTCCAGCATCCCACCACCGATTTCAGGCTAACTGGTCTATAATTCCCTGTTTTCTCTCTGCCGCCTTGCTTAAAAAGCGGGATCACATTAGCTACCCTCCAATCCACAGTTACTGATCCTGAATCTACAGAACATTGGAAAATGATCACCAATGCGTCCACGATTTCTAGAGCCTTAAATCCTTAAATACCCTGGGATGCAGACCATTAGACCCTGGGGATTTATCAGCCTTCATCCCATCATTCTACCCAACACCATTTCCTGCCTAATGTGTATTTCCTTCAGTTCCTCCGTCACCCTAGATCCTCTAGTACATCAGGGCCACTAGTACATCAGGAAGTTTGTTTGTGTCCTCCTTAGTGAAGACAGATCCAAAGTACCTTTTCAACTCCTGCCATTTCCTTGTTCCCCATAATAAATTGACCCTTTTCAGTCTTCAAGGGCCCAACTTTGGTCTTATCTAATTTTTTCCTCTTCACAAACAGAAAGAAGCTTTTACTGTTCTCCTTTATATTCTTGGCTAGCTTACCTCCGTACCTCATCTTTTCTCCCCATATTGCCTTTTTAGGTATCTTCTGGTGCTCTTTAAAACTTACCCAATCCTCTGGCTTCCTGCTCATCTTTGCTATGTTGTACTTCTCTTTTATTTTTATACTATCCCTGACTTCCCTTGTCAGTCATGGTCGGCCCTTACTCCCCTTGGAATCTTTTTTCCTCTTTGGAATGAACTGATCCTGCACCTTCTGTATTATTCCTAGAAATATCCGCCATTGTTGTTCCACTGCCATCCCTGTTGCGGTATTGTTCCAGTCAACTTTGGCCAGCTCCACCCTCATGGCCTCATAGTTGCCTTTGTTCAACTGTAATACTGACACCTCCGATTTACCCTTGTCCCTCTCCAATTGTTATTTAAAACACCATATTATGATCACTACCTCCTAATGGCTCCTTAACCTCAAGTTCCCTTATAAAATCCAGTTCATTACACAACACTAAATCCAGAATTGCCTTCTCCTTGGTAGGCTGCAGTACAAGCTGCTCTAAGAATCCATCACAGAGGCATTCCACAAACTTGAGGTCCAGTACCAACCTGATTTACCCAGTCTACCTGCATGTTGAAATCACCCATAACAACCGTAGTATTACCTTTACGATATGCCAATTTTAACTCTTGATTCAATTTGCTCACTATCCAGGCTCCTAATGGCTCCTTATCCATACCTCAAGTTCCCTTATAAAATCCAGTTCTTTCATTACACAACACTAAATCCAGAATTGCCTTCTCCCTGGTAGGCTGCAGTACAAAGCTGCTCTAAGAATCCATCACGGAGGCATTCCACAAACTCCCTCTCTTGAGGTCCAGTCCATGCCCAAATTTTTTTCCCCTTAGTCCCACCTGCCTGCACTCGTACCATAACCCTCCATTCCCTTCTCATCCATATGCCTATCCAATTTATTTTTAAATGATACCAATGAACCTGCCTCCACCACTTCCACTGGGACCTCATTCCACACCGCCACCACTCTGCGTAAAGAAGTTCCCCCTCATATTACCCCTAAACTTCTGTCCCTTAATTCTGAAGTCATGTCCTCTTGTTTGAATCTTCCCTATTCTCAAAGGGAAAAGCTTGTCCACATCAACTCTGTCTATCCCTCTCATCATTTTAAAGACCTCTATCAGGTCCCCCCTTAACCTTCTGCGCTCCAGAGAATAAAGACCTAACTTATTCAACCTATCTCTGTAACTTAGTTGTTGAAACCCAGGCAACATTCTAGTAAATCTCCTCTGTACTCTCTCTATTTTGTTGACATCCTTCCTATATTTGGACCAAAATTGTACACCATACTCCAGATTTGGTCTCACCAATGCCTTGTACAATTTTAACATTACATCCCAGCTTCTATACTCAATGCTCTGATTTATAAAGGCTAGCATACCAAAAGCTTTCTTTACCACCCTATCTATATGAGATTCCACCTTCAAGGAACTATGCACGGTTATACCCAGATCCCTCTGTTCAACTGTATTCTTCAATTCCCTACCATTTACTATGTACGTCCTATTTTGATTTGTCCTGCCAAGGTGTAGCACCTCACATTTATCAGCATTAAACTCCATCTGCCATCTTTCAGCCCATTTTTCCAAATGGCCTAAATCACTCTGTAGACTTTGGAAATCCTCTTCATTATCCACAACACCCCCTATCTTGGTATCATCTGCATACTTACTAATCCAATTTACCACACCTTCATCCAGATCATTGATGTACATGACAAACAACAAAGGACCCAACACAGATCCCTGAGGCACCCCACTAGTCACCTGCCTCCAACCCGATAAACAGCCATCCCCCATTACCCTCTGGCTTCTCCCATTCAGCCACTGTTGAATCCATCTTGTTTCTTGCTGATGTTCATTCTGGACCATTTTATAGTTTTTCTGCTCCAGGTTATCTCTGACCCGCATTACATGTTCTTTCTGATTTTTCAACATCCCTCTGCATCAGTACTTGTAAAAATCTGACCTGCACCATGACTTGTTTGAGCAACAGCTCTGCCCAAACCTGCAAGAAAGTGCTGAGGTTTGTGGATGTTGGTTCAGTTCATTGTGCAAAGAGCTTTCCTGACCCCCAACCACAGCCACCCTCTCCAGGTACACCACGCATTGCCTCGGGAAAGCAGCCAATATAATCAAGGACCATTTATAACCCGGGACACCCTCATGTCTCCCCTCTCCCGTTGGGTAGAAGGTACAAAAGCTTGCGAGCACACCACCTGATTCAGGAACTGCTTATTCAATGCTGTTATAAGACTTCTGAATGGACTCTTGTAAGATAAGCGTGCATTCCTGTTCTTCGAAACATCCTTGTTGCAGATATTGCACATTTTTAATTGACACTTTCTCTGTTGCTGTGACACTACAAAGCTGCAGCATTAAATTCGGCACCAATATTTTTCTCTTTGCTCTACCTGTTGTAGTTGTATATGACTGTGAAGGGGTGGCTCAGTGGCACAGCAGTAGAGTTGCTGCCTTTCGGTGCCAGAGACCCGGATTTGTTCCTGACTATGGGTGCTGTGTGTATGGATTTTGTACGTTCTCCCTGTGACTGTTTTTTCCAGGTGGTCTGGTTTCTTCCCATACTACAGAAACATACAGGTTTTTAGGTTAATTGGCTGCTGTAAATTGTCCCTAGTCTGATCGCCGGTGAGTGTGGACTCTGTAGGCCGAAGGGCTTGTTTACACGCTATATCTTTACTTTAAAGTCTAAAGACTTGGTTGCAGTGTACGATTGGAGTGGATACAATGTGAACAAAATCTTTCACCGTATCTTGGTACACGTGGCAATAATAATCCAATACCAAACAGAATTCTGATATTTGCATTTATTTTTCATGTGCTTCTCAAAAAATGTATTCTGAAGATAGTTTTGGATCATTATAACTTTGAAATACACAATGTCAGAATACACTGAAACAATTTGTGATATTGATCATTCCTGTGCAGGTTGTGGGACATAGAATGTGGTGCTTGTCTGCGGGTCTTAGAAGGACACGAAGAGTTGGTTCGATGTATTCGCTTCGATAACAAGAGGATTGTGAGTGGAGCTTATGACGGGTATGTAATCTTAATGAGAGGCGGTGGTTATGGAGTCCGGAAAGTAAGGACCCGAAGGTCGGAAGTGCTTGAGCAACTCAGCCAACTGAATCAGTTTGAGGAAGGGTCCCGATGTCACATTTCTTCAGAGATCCTGACCCACTGAATTACTCCAGCACTCTGTGTCCTGTCGGTGGGTGAAGGGCTCGCTGGTGCACCTTGCGAGTTGGTAGTGGTGCCGGTAGCCGGGTCTCTAATTGACCATGGGGATGTCGGGAGCTGGGGAAGGGTCGGCAGGTCATTCCATTCACATTTAGTTTACATATTATATTTGTTTTAAGTTTCTGGCACTCCATGGTCCTTTCGAGACACAGGAAGGGTGTCCTTGGCGGCTTTGGGATATATAGTTGTTTCATTATCACATGATATCTGTTAGTCCAGAAAAAACAGATAATCAAGAAAGGCTCTGGAACCGAGGGTGCCGGAAAATCGGTGTTTGACCAGTATTGTCGAATCCCACTTCTCAATACCACACAGCTTCTGTGTACTCATTGTATGAGTTTCTAAGTATCTTGTTGCTCATTACTTAATAATGACTTCTTAACATTTGTAGGATTATTAGCGTTAACTGGCCTTGCCCTCCTTCCTTTCACGAGACATAGTATTGTATTTGCTCTTTTCCAATCTGGAAGGATCTTTCCCAAACCTTTAGATTTTTGAAACGCAGAAACCGAAGCATCTGCCATCTCCTCAACCCATGAAAGTCTGGAGAATTTGTCAGTCTCCAGTTAAAATGTTACCGATAACTGCTTTAAATTTCTCCTCCTCTTTGTTTCAGTGTCTTCCAGTGAAAAGACAAATGTAAAATAATTGTTTAATATCTTGACAATCTCCTTACTTACATTTATCAATTCCCCTGTCTCATCTTTATCATTCCCAAGTGATTGTGGAACACTATCGTTTTATGCTCTTCACCAAAGGATCCTGCTATTTCATTGCATTTCATTACATGTGACTAGGTCTAAACAAGCTGTTCTTTTCTTGGATCCACCGAAGTATTGTTCCAAATGCATTCCTTGCAGCTATCTTCAAGACCATACACAAAAATAGCTATGAGACTTAAACAATTACTTTTTGTATGCAGCTTTTTTTAGTTAAAGACAATAGAATGTTTCACAGGTAACATTTAATTATGTCTCCTCCCTCCAGCAAAATAAAAGTATGGGACCTGCAAGCTGCGCTTGATCCTCGTGCCCCAGCTAGTACATTATGTCTACGCACCTTGGTGGTATGTATCAATGCTCTGGGGCAGCCAATCTATTGGAAGGCTTGCTTTGAAATATCACTGTTCAGACAGGAATATTATTTGTAATGCACGTGGCTTTCTATGGCTTTTTACGGTGCATTCGGTGTTAACGATGTGCTCTCTACGATAGGCACAAAATACTGGAGTAACTGCGGGACAGGCAACATCTCTGAATAGAAGGAGTGGGTAATGTTTTGGGTTTTGACCCTTCGGACGGTTTGGAGAAGGGTCCCGACCAGAAACGTTGCCCATTTCTTCTATCCAGAGATGCTGTCTGTCCCGCTGAGTTACTCCAGCATTTTGTGTCTATCTTCAGTGTAAACCAGCATCTGCAGTTCCATCCTACACATGCTCTCTACATTGGAAAGATCAAATGCAGATTGCGTGATTGCTTTGCCAGAAGCAAACACCTCTGGCACCTCAAACACCTCTGTGGCCTGACTGTGGATATATATAATAATTCAGAAGGCCATAAACTAGCGCATTAGTCCATAATCCGGAGGTATGCATTTGGATCTCATCTCCGCAGCAGAGCATTCAAATTCATGTTAACAAATTGAAGAATGAATAGCCAGATTGT
Source organism: Leucoraja erinaceus (assembly GCF_028641065.1). Taxonomy (NCBI): domain Eukaryota; kingdom Metazoa; phylum Chordata; class Chondrichthyes; order Rajiformes; family Rajidae; genus Leucoraja; species Leucoraja erinaceus. The sequence goes on from NC_073387.1 coordinate 2,637,628, forward strand.
TGCAAAGGCCTGTCTGGTTCACTAACTGATGTATGTTTAGGCAAATGCCCTGCCCATTGTAAGTCGTCTGACTTTTTCTCCAGCCCCGTACCAATGGGATTGATTAATAACTGCCTTAAGAAATTACCCCATTTGTTTGGCCAAGGATTGTTTCAGTTCAAGTTATTCTGCTCAGTTTTCTTGAAGGTTTTTGATAAACATGGCTGTGGCTGGTATCTTCGACACCAAGTGTCAAGTGAAGGCTACTGCAGGAATTACTTGCATTTCTAGGCATGGATTTATTAGCGATAGTCATGGCTTTGTGCGGGGGAAGATGTGTCCTGCCATTTTGATTGAGCATTTTGAGGAAGTGTCAAACATGATTGAGGGTAAGCCAGTAGATGTTGTTTACATGGAACATTTGACAAGATGCCCGGCTGGTCCACATGATTATGTCATGTGGGATCCATTAAATCTAACCTTAGTAGGTTGTATTTAAAGTAGAAGTCAAGGTAGTGGTGAGGAGCATTATTCAACCTGGAGGGCTGGCCAGTGGTTTTGAACAAGGATTGGTACTGGGACCTCTGTGATGCATTTAATTGCGTTGGATGAAAATGTAAGTGCAATGATTTGTAAGTTTGCAGATGACACAAACAATGGTGGGATTGAATAGTTATGAAGGTATTCAAAGGAGACAAGAAGATATAGATCAGTTTGAATTTTTTTGTGAAGTAATGACAGACAAAACTTAATCTGGGCAACTATGATGTGTTGTATTTTGGGAGATCAAATGTAAAGGGAAAATATACAGTAAAGCAGGACTGTTGGAATATTGATGTTCAGCAGAATCTTGGGAGTTAAGTCTGTAGTTCCCTGAAAGTGGTAACTCAAATTGATAGGGTGTAAAAGAAGGCATATGGCATGCTCTCCTTCATCAGTTGGGGTATTGAGTGTAAAAGTTGGGAAGTCATGATGCACCTGTATAAAACTTGGTTAGTTTATTTGAATATTATGTGAAGTTCTAGTTGCTACATTGCAGGAAGGATGTGGACATTTTGTAGAAGTTGCTCTAGGAGGTTCACCGGGAAGTTGCCTATATTGATTAGCATTAGCTGAATGGAAAGTTGAACAAACCTGGATTGCTTGCAGTCTGAGTGGTGATCTGATAGAAGGACGGTATATAAACTTGAGAGACTTAGAAAGGGTAGATGGTCAGTCTTCCAAGGATGATGATGTCAAATGCTAGAGGGCTTACGTTTAGGAGGGAGGGGAAAATTTAAAGGTGGATTACCAATTAAGCTTTTTTGTGTGGTATATACCAGGGATGTGCTGCCAAGGGAACTGGCGAGGCAGATATGGCAATGTTTAAGAAGCATTTAGGCAGACACGTGAACAGCAGGAAATAGAGGGATGTGGACCTTGTGTAAGCAACTGAGAATAGTTTCAAAGATTCAAAGCTTTAATTCCTAAAATCTAGTGATTAAAATTTGCCTGCACACCAGCCTATGCCAATGTTCTTCTCCCCCTCTTTCACTTAAGCCCCTGTCAAAATATTCTGATAAACTAGAAATACAGAATTTTAGAGTAAAATTAGCAATTTTAATATGGCTTCCCAACTGAATGGATGAGCGCCCTCAGGCCCATAGCGTTACATCAGATGTGTGTTGGGTCATTAATGTGACAATATCAGACACCGTTAACTAAAGAGCATTCCTCTTGCACATTTGTTTGGGTATTGCTTCAACTATTATTAGTGTCCAATGAAGAGGAAAAGTGAAGCAGCATATCGCCTTTTATGCCATCTTCTGTCAACAACCTTAGCATCAATGAAAATTTACATTTGTAAGAGCTTTTGAAAGAACAAATCAATAACAACGTTTGTACTAGCAGGTGAAAGTTTAAAGTAATTGGAGGAAGCACAACAAATTGGTCTGATCTGTTTCATAATGGAAATTTTCAAGAATTAAGGGCCTGTCCCACGGGCATCATTTGCTCGTCATTTACGTGACAGGCCGGCAGTGAGTGTCGTGCAAAAACCGTCTAGCATTATGGCAGTCGCGCGCCAAGTGGCGCCAGTCTCCGTGGCAAGGATTTCCCCAGTGAAAAATTTTCAAAACTTGGAGCGCTTTATACCAGGGTGATCACGTGGTGCGGCACTCAAATGACGCGAGCACGGGCGGCGTGCGGCAGCACATGGTTAGGGACGTTGACGCACGGTGAGGCATAATAAATTAGCATAGGCAATGTTCGTGCGTCACCACGTGCTACACGCACGCCATTAGTACGTCGCCGTGCACAAGGTATACATCACGCACGTGGCGTGCAAGGATTTTGAACATTCCAAAATCCCGGGGCGATAGGGAAGCACCGCGCATCACTGCATACGCCACCACGCCTCACCACACGCCGCGCACACGTCACGATGCACCAACCAATTTTTAGGATGTTTTGCTAATGACGCCCAAGTGGGAACGGCCCTTAAAATTGCAAAGCTATGAAAAAATGTGCATTGTAGAACCAATTAGGAAAACACAGAAAGCAAGTCTTGGAAACCAAGTTTTCATCTCTTACAATGACGTACTCAGGAATGTGTTACAATGGCAATCTCTTGCGGTGCAACTGTCCAACATAGATTACATCGCAAAGTTTTAATCAGTTATCAAGTTGAGGATAGAAGAGCCCTGGTAAGAAGTGTGAAAAGCCTCCTTGATTCGATATATTAATGTATGGTTAATGGTGGTTGTTTTGTTTCCAGGAACACTCTGGCCGGGTATTTCGACTGCAGTTTGATGAATTTCAGATTATCAGTAGTTCCCATGATGACACCATTCTGATCTGGGATTTCTTGAATGTGCCATCGAATAACCAGAATGAAACTCGCTCTCCATCAAGGACGTACACCTATATCTCAAGATAATGAAATAATTGGTCACTACCTGGAGCAGGTACCAATGATTTTCATTGTTTTTAAAGCACGTTCATTCTTGTTGCTCCCCTCAATACAACCTTTGCCACTTGTTTTCTATTTGGCGTCGGCTCACCATTGTCAAAATGAGCCGTTACTATATAGTAATTTTACTAAAGGAACTTGCAAGTAAATTGCTTCTTGTGGAGCAAGTTGAACTGGTGGTCAATGTTTCTCACACTATGACTGCTTTCTATCTGTAACACTTGGTAAATTATGTGCAGTCTTTTCTTTAGAAGAATTTCCCGTACCAGGACTGCATTTCTTTACACAAACTGTATTGCACTCCCACAGAAACCGATCATAGGCTTGGTTCCAATCATATATTTTTCCATAGAAAGTGTAACTTCAATTTTGCAATTTCAGGTCAGTTCTATTTCCCACCTCTTCCTTCCCTGTCAAAGCAATGGTATTCAGATCAAAATATTCTTGATAACTTTGGCCAAGAACAAATTCCCCATTCCTTGCAGTGGAATTCATTTTCATTGCTGTAACCTGATTAAAATTGTTCATATATGCTAACCATAACCTTTTATTCTCCAGCTGGCGATGTATTCTAATGGAAAAATAAAAGGCCTGAATTTCAGTTTTCTCAAGCATATAGTTCTTTGGCTAGTGAAACTCAACAATGAATGGCCAAATAATGGTGCATTTAATTACTGCATTTAATATTTTGTCATTAGTCTTTTGTCATATTCTGATATGATGGAAAGGATACCAGCGTGATTCTGTTTGGAATTGATAAAGTGGCTGAAAGAGTTGTACTATTTGCCATTGAAGAAAAAAATGTTATTGAGTCACTTTGAGGCAGAAATTATTAATATGAAAGTAATTATCAGTAGGGACAGATATCCTTTAGGAGACACGCTCTGTATGGATATTAGTTTATTACCGAGTGCACTGATTGTTATCATTTGTACTGAAAAACCGAAAATCTTTCCTTTGCGTGCTATCCAGTCAAGTCGTACCGTGTGAGTACAATCAAACTTTGCACAAGTACAACAGATAAATAATCAGAACGCAGAATGGCATGCTATAGCAGTATAATATTACAGCTCCAGAGTAAGTGCAGATAAAAAAATTGAAAGGGCTACAACGAGGTAGGCCGGAAGATCGGGATTGCACCTTTAGTTTATAAGAGGTCCATTCAGTAGTGTACAAACAGCAGGGAAGAAGCTTTTGTATCTTTAAATTAGAATAAACAAAAAGTACACTAAGGTTTAATATTTTAAAACAGAAAGATGGCAATAAACTATGAACTTCAATTTCAATGGCTATAATTACCTAGTTGCACAATTACATATTTAACGGGAACACACTGTAACTGCCAAAACACCTCAATGTTCAAACACACTTTGCTGGAACTAAGTAATTCACACAAATGGACTTCAAGCTTCTGAGGGCAGATAACCGAACAGTACTTGGGCAGTTTGTACCCCAGCGGTATGAACATTGACTTCTCTAATTTCAGGTAGTCCCAACTGTCTCCTCCCCTTCTCAGCTCTCCCTCAGCCCTCTGGCTCCTCCTCTTCCTTTCTTCTTCCCCCACCCTCACATCAGTGTGAAGAAGGGTTTTGGCCCTGAAACTTTGCCTATTTCCTTCGCTCCATAGATGCTGCTGCACCCGCTGAGTTTCTACAGCATTTTTGTCTAACTGGGCAAATACCTGTTGTTTCAGTGAGGAATGGCTTCCTGTATACACAAGCAGCAGACTGACGTGACAAGGCAGACTGTGCATTGAATGGAATAAGCCTTTAATGATGTGGTAATACAGGAGATTGCCACTTGATGTCTTCCTTCAACTCCTTATGAAGCTTTTGTTGAGGGCCTATTAAGATAGACATCAATTCTCTTTAATTGTACATTGCCATAACATGCCAGAGCCATTCATTGCTTACCCAAAACAATGCAGATGGTGGAATCTTGAGTAAAAAAACTATGCTAATGGAACTCAGCAATTCAGGTAGTACCTGTGGAAGGAATGGATAGATGACAGTATTGGGACCTTTCAGGCTTGGTTGGGGCTAGACAAAGGTTAGATGTGAAAAGGAATAAAGAGTGTCAAATGAGGAAAGAGGATCAGTGAAATGTAACGCTTTAGGGTAATATATGAGGGGAAGGTTCATGGTTCACATGAGAGGGGATACAGAGGATATTTGCGACTCGAGGTTGGGAGAGGAGGAAGCTAAGTGTACGGAGGAGCAGGGTGACCCTGGGGGGTGGGAGATGGTGGGAAAAGTGTGTGATACTATTGGGAGGAGAACAGGGAAAAGATAAGGTGGGTATTACTAAAACTGGAGAACCCAATATTCATACCTGAAGAAGGCCTCGATCAGAAGCATCACCCATTCCTTCTCTCCAGAGATGCTGCCTGTCCTGTTGAGTTACTCTAGCATTTTGTGTCAGTCTTCAATATTCATACCATTGTGTTGTTGGGTACCCAAGTGGAATATAATTTTATTCTTTGTGTTTATGCATGGCCTCGTTGGCAATTGAGAAGGCCAGGTTTGTGTGGCTTAATTCTGGGAACCTATTCCTCTTGGGTTACTGGAAGAATAGCACCTCGTATTCTACTTGGGTAGCCTACAATCGAACGATATGGACCTTTATATCCATGGCATCCTCCATTGCCAGAGTGGGGCCACATGCAAACTGAATGAACAACACCTCAGTTCGCTTGGATAGCCTACAACCCAACTGTGTGAACACTAAATGTTCCAGTGGCAAGTGATGCACCCCCTTCCGACTCCCACCCTGGTGTGCACACGTTTCTTCCGCCACCTCGGTCAACCTGCTGCTTTCCCCTTCTCTGTACACTGCTGTCCCCAAATCCTCAATTTCCCTTTTGATGTTGGATTAAAGAGGCATCCTTGGGAAGCCGTCACATTTGCTGTTTGTGGAATTGTTTTCACTGTCTACCATTCTTTGCATGTACGTGTTTCCCTATACTTGAAATTTTAACACCTATTATGTACTCCAGTTGGCATAAATGGTTTCTTTATCTAGCCTTTCCATAATATTTTGACTACCTGGCTCGTTAACCTTCCAAATTACAGGCATTTGGCCATAATTTTGTTTTATTTTGACTACCTCAAGGCAATATATCCTGTTTGTACCTTCTTTAAATGATGAGAATGAAAGCTTTACTTTTAACACCCATCTTTGTTATTCATGCCATTCATTTTTTCCCCTTGTCCCCAAGAGTTAATAATGCTACCTGTTTCCTAGATAGACACAAAGTGTTGGAGTAACTCAGCAGGTCAGCCAGCATCTCTGGGGGAAAAAGGATGGGTAATTTTTGGGTCGGGATCCTTCTTCTGACTGAAGGTGTGGGTGAGGGGGGGGGGGTGAGGGGAGTAGATGAGAAGGGGCATTCCCCTGCTTTCACCCATCCTTTTTCCCCAGAGATGCTGCGACCCGCTGAGTAACTTCAGCGCTTTGTGTCTGTCTTTGGTATCAACCAGCATCTGCAGGTCTTTATTTTTCTCGAACTTTCAAAGTTTAAAAAAATACAGTGATTTATAGTTTTGGATGCTGAATTGAAGACCATGTAAATGCGATTGCCCAGATTCTGGCCATTCACTTAATCTATTAATATAGCTTTGAAATTAAATGCTTCCATCTACACTACAACTGTAGCCTATCATGGCTTCCTGTATATATGCACAGAGTGCTTCCCATTAAAACAGGAGCAGTCCACATGGTTCCTTAAACCTTTACTGTTGCCCAATTAAATTATGGCTGATCCTAAATCTCGTCCACTTTCGTAATTGATTCCCATATCGTTGTTATCAGTGTATCCAAAATCTCTCAGTCTTGGGGCGACACAATATTGCAGCGGTAGTTGCTGCCTTACAGCGCCAGAGACCCAGGTTTGATCCTGCCTCGGGCTACTCTCTGAACAGAGTTTTTATGTTCTCCCTGGAACGGTTGAGGTTTCCTCCCACATTCCAAAGGCTTGCAGGTTAATTGGCTTCTGTAAATTGTCCCTAGTGTGTAGGATCGAACTAGTGTGTGGGTGATCGCTGGTTGGCTCAGGCACCAAAGGGCCTGTTTCCACACTGGATCTCTAAACTGAACAGCGTTGCAAACACTCAATGTCTGAGCCCTGTCCCTGTATCTCCTCCCTCACCTCCATCCAGGGACCCCAGCAATCCTTACAAGTGAAACATTCACGTGCATCTCCTCTAACCTCATAGAAACATAGAAAATAGGTGCAGGAGTAGGCCATTCGGCCCTTCGAGCCTGCACCGCTATTCAATATGATCATGGCTGATCATCCAACTCAGTATCCAGTACCTGCCTTCTCTCCATACCCCCTGATCCCTTTAGCCACAAGGGCCACATCTAACTCCCTCTTAAATATAGCCAATGAACTGGCCTCAACTACCTTCTGCGGGAGAGAATTCCAGAGATTCACCACTCTCTGTGTGAAAAAAGTTTTCCTCATCTCGGTCCTAAAAGATTTCCCCCTTATCCTTAAACTGTGACCCCTTGTTCTGGACTTCCCCAACATCGGGAACAATCTTCCTGCATCTAGCCTGTCCAACCCCTTAAGAATTTTGTAAGTTTCTATAAGATCCCCCCTCAATCTTCTAAATTCTAACGAGTACAAACCGAGTCTATCCAGTCTTTCTTCATATGAAAGTCCTGACATCCCAGGAATCAGTCTGGTGAACCTTCTCTGTACTCCCTCTATGGCAAGAATGTCTTTCCTCAGATTAGGAGACCAAAACTGTACGCAATACTCCAGGTGTGGTCTCACCAAGACCCTGTACAACTGCAGTAGAACCTCCCTGCTCCTATACTCAAATCATTTTGCTATGAATGCTAACATACCATTCGCCTTCTTCACTGCCTGCTGCACCTGCATGCCTACTTTTAATGGCTGGTGTACCATGACACCCAGGTCTCGTTGCATCTCCCCCTTTCCTAATCGGCCACCATTCAGATAATATTCCACTTTCCTGTTTTTGCCACCAAAGTGGATAACCTCACATTTATCCACATTATACTGTATCTGCCATGCATTTGCCCACTCACCCAGCCTATCCAAGTCACCTTGCAGCCTCCTAGCATCCTCCTCACAGCTAACACTGCCCCCCAGCTTCGTGTCATCCGCAAACTTGGAGATGTTGCATTCGATTCCCTCGTCCAAATCATTAATATATATCGCAAATAGCTGGGGTCCCAGAACTGAGCCTTGCGGTACCCCACTAGTCACTGCCTGCCATTGTGAAAAGGACCCGTTTACTCCTACTCTTTGCTTCCTGTCTGCCAGCCAGTTCTCTATCCACATCAATACTGAACCCCCAATACCGTGTGCTTTCAGTTTGTATACTAATCTCTTATGTGGGACCTTGTCGAAAGCCTTCTGAAAGTCGAGATATAACACATCCACTGGTTCTCCCATATCCACTCTACTAGTTACATCCTCAAAAAATTCTATAAGATTCGTCAGACATGATTTACCCTTCATAAATCCATGCTGACTTTGTCCAATGATTTCACCACTTTCCAAATGTGCTGCTATCCCATCTTTAATAACTGATTCTAGCAGTTTCCCCACTACTGATGTTAGACTAACTGGTCTGTAATGCCCCGTTTTCTCTCTCCCTCCCTTTTTAAAAAGTGGTGTTACATTAGCTACCCTCCAATCCTCAGGAACTACTCCAGCATCTACTGCATCCACTGTTGCAGATGTGGCCTCCTGAATAACGGTGAGACCAAGCATAGACTCTGCAACCATTTTGCTGAACACTTGCGCTCAGTCCATCAAGGCCTACTGTTGCTAACCATTTTAACTCTTTCCCATTCCCATACTGACAAAGTGAGGTCAAACGCAAACTGGAGGAACAGAACCTCATTTTCTGCTTGGCATAGCTTACAGCACAACGGTATGACGTTGAATTCTCCAATTTTAACTAACCTCTTATCAACCTCCCACCTTGTGCCCCACCTGGACACTCGCCTATCTCTTGCCTTTGTTCCAACCATCTACCTATCAAAACTCCCCCCCTCGCCTATATTGAACTTTTACCTGTCACTCTTTGTCCCTCCTCTATTCTTTTCCAGCATCTTCTCCTACCCCCCCCACCCCCATCATTCTGAAGAAGGGTCTTCATCCGAAAGGAGAAGGGTCTTCACCTAGCCATGTTCTCCAGTGATGCTGCCTTTACTTGCTGAGTTACTCCAAATCTTTGTGTCCTTTTGTTCTTGGAGTTAAGAGATATGGCATGGAAATAATTGAGGAGCCAGCAGAGATGTTTCAGGGCCACAATTTGGAACTTCCTGCAAAATTACGTTACTCGTCCTCCCACAGCGCCTGATATATGTATAGCCTGCCCACAAAAATAGGTTGTCTGCTCCACTGCGAAATTTTCACAATGTATGCCTACTTTGAAGAATTTCTTCTATCTCAGGAGTTCTGCAGCACTCTCTCTCGCTGCTCACCTTCTGTGATTCCACCTGTTCTCCGGCTACCTCTGGTTTCCCTCTCCCCTGACTCTGTGTGAACAAGAGTCTGGACCCGAAACGTCACCTATTCCTTTTCTCCAGAGATGTTGCTTGACCTGCTGAGTTACTCCTGCATTTAGTCTATTTTCAGTGCAACTGGCATCTGCTGTTCCTTCCTACATCTAAAATGAAGTATTTGGGAGGCCGGTGGGATTTGATTACCAGATGTTGTTGGGCTGCAGGCATCTTCTGCCTTGTGGGAACTTGGTTTGTGGCAATATCCGTTGCAACTTACAGAGAAATCTGGTTGAGCTAAATGCCCTGGTTTAATTACATATTGCCCTTGGTTGACCTGCATTATTTAAATATTGTCAGGTGTCAATACTTCCGACTTTGAACTGTTCAGGTTACATACAGTTCTCAGGAATGGAGCCGTGTGGTGACCTGTAGAAGATCTGGAACCTATTTCCCCCTTCTCTGTATCCTGTGGACAAGCTACTTCCAAACAATCTGAGCAAAGTTACTCCAACCTGTGCTGTTGCTGTATTGGTTTCCAAACGGACTTTCCGATTCAGATTCAATTTTAATTGTCATTGTCAGTGTACAGTACAGAGACAACAAAATGCATTTAGCATCTCCCTTGAAGAGCGACATAGCAAACGATTTGAATAAATAAAGTGAACCATTTATCGAAAGACTTGAGACATGAGACTTGAGGCAACTAAAATCTCTGGTTCTGGGAAATAAGGCTTCCTCTATAGGTCATCTCACGCTGCCGATGTCTTCCCATCATTGTCCTGAGGCCACTTCCAGCACTGAGCCTGTAGTCCTATTTGTAGTCCTTTAGAGGCTTATTTGTTCATGGTCTTTGGATTTAAATGACATGCGCAGTAAGAGGCATTTCATCTCTGACCTACAAAAAGAAAAATCTCATCTCACTTTTGTCTTGATTTTCATTTTAATGCTGACTTTCATAACCAACAATAAATGAGTACATTTTCTAGGACATCTTCAAAACTAATGCAATATCAATCCAGCCATTCCAGCAGAAGCCTGGTGTTTCAACAATTGAATTCATAAACTGAGCCATGTTGGCTTGAGAATGTCTGCAGATTGTATTTGCTGTATCTTTAGTGTCTTCTGAAGAGTTATTCTGTGTAGGGTTGATAGAACCACAGAGTGATACAGTGTGGAAACATGTCCTCCGGCCCAACTTGCTCACACCGACCAACATGTCCCATCTTGCTTGTGTTTGGGCCATATCCCTCTAAACCAATCCTATCCATGTACTTGTCTAATTGCTTCTGAAACATTGCAATAGTCCCTGCCTCAACAACCTCATTCCATACACCCGCCACCTTTGCGTGAAAATGTTACCCCTCAGATTCCTATAAAATGTTTCCCCTTTACCTTGCATGGCTAATCTTGTATTGCATGTTCTCATCCAAATCATTGATATAGATGACAAACAGTAATGGGCCCAGCACCGTACCCTAAGGCACACCACTAGTCACAGGCCCCCAGTCCGAGAAGCAACCTTCCACTGTTACCCTCTGCTTCCATAAAGCCAATTTTCTATCCGTTCAGCTATCTCTCCTTGGATCCCATGCGATCTAACCTTCCAGAACAGCCTACCATAAGGAATCTTGTTGAATGCTTTGCTGAAATCCATATATGCAGCCTTTACAGCTCTGCCCTCATCATCCTTTTTGGTCATATCTTCAAAAACCTAGATCAGGTTTGTGAGACATGACCTCCCACGCACAAAGCCATGCTGACTATCCCTAATCAACCCTTGTCTATCTAAATACATGTATATCCTATCCCTCAGAATACTCTCCAGAAACTTTCCAACTACAGATGTAAAGCTCACTCATCTATAGCAGGGTTCTCGCTTAACTTTTTTTCCCTGTTGCCAGCCGGGCAACCTTGGCAGCCTTTTAGGTTGCCAAATGACATTTTAGGTTGTCATTTAAGATGGATTGCATGACGCGTGCTCGGACGAAGTGCGTAGTTACCAGTCAGAATTATGCTCAATGAAGCATTCACATATTTTACTTCGGAGTCACGTGAGTGACTACGTGAAGAACCCCGCTAGGACGCATGCGTGCCATATCGCTACACGCATTGCAACGAGTCACAGCAGGGGGAACGATGTTCCCATTAGCGGCAGAATTTAGAAGCCGGGAACAGCAGGTAAGGAGACTCTGCGTTCTTCCCACTTACTTTACAGGTGGAGGCATGGACAGATCCACGAGAAAGAAGGCTGCGAAAAAGCTGGCGGGGGAGAACCACGGAGTTGCGGGCAGCCAGCAGCAGCCGACGGCACGCCAATCTCCCGTAATGGGAACAGCTGTGCCCGACTTCGCTGCCGCACCGGCCAAATCTACACCACGGCCGGGCGGTAAAGCAAAGTCGTTGACTCCGATGAGTCCGACTTTGAACAGCCATGAGCGGCCAGTGCCCGTGAGCATTGGAGCCGGTAGGAGCGGCTGGGGGAACAGGAGCAGCCGCGAGCGGCCAGTGCCCGTGAGCATTGGAGCCGGTTGGAGCGGCTGCAGGATCAGGAGCAGCCGCGAGTGGCCTGTGCCCGAGAGCATAGGAGCCAGTTGGAGCGGCTGTTGGAGGAAATACTCCAAAGTGGCAGGCTCCGGGAGATGCAGACTAGCCACAGTGGGCAGCTAGTAAGTCCTACAGCAGTACCTCTTGTGGGGCTGTACATTGTTTCTCCCTCATCAGAGGGGAGTACGGGGGGTCAATTCTGGGCTGACCCTGAAGAGGGGTGTGCAGAACATACCCCTAGTGTGCATGGGGTGAAAGAAAACCTATTGGATATGGTGTCCCAGTTTATTCAACCCGACCAAACTGGTCAAAACCTGGAGCCCAAAATAGCTGCAAGTATCGACTACATGTCATTCAACCAGCTACAAGGGACAGGCATTATTGGACATCACGGCAAGACACTTACCACCAGGGAACTGCAAATCACGAAATGTTCCCAGTGTCAACCAGTGCATCTGGAAACATGTCGGGGCATCGATCAGAGCCAGGGACTTGAAAATACAAAAAGCTCTGAAAGTCCTAACAGCGGGAATTACGGCTTTCGCCCGCACATTGAACAAACAAGACATGACACAAGATCACCAAGATGCACTGGCTTTATTTTGCAACTCCCAATACGAGTTAAACAGTATTAAGAAGAGTGCTATCAAACCGGCTTTAGACCCCAAATTTGCAGGCCTCTGCAAACCTGGAACCTCCAAACCACCAATACTACTATTTGGAGGGGACTTATCCAAACAGGTCAAAGAACTTGACGAAGAGGCTAAAACCCTGGGGCTCATAAAAGCAGCGTCCAAAAACTACTTCGGCCAGAAACAGCACCCCTACGCACCCACCAGTCGGCCAAGACAAACTGGAGAAAGCGCAAAGGCCAGGAACACACAACATCGGTCTTTTTTAGGCCATGGCCCAGACCGGCCTTCCTGGAAAATGCGCAAACCCTCAACATCAACCCAACTACAGACCCAGACACCGGCGCCTCAACGTCCACGGAGGATGCCGAAAAAGTAACAAACCTACCACTGGTAACCATGGAGGTAGGTGGGTCTGGTTCCTTACGAATTGAAGGGAGCATGGAGGTTGGTGGGAGATTACAATACTATCTGGATGCATGGAATAAGTTAACTACCGACACTTATATTTTAAGCAGTATCCAGGGTTATACCATAGAATTTATACAAAAACATAACCCTCCAGTTCAGCATGTACCGAACCGAATGTTCGTGCTTACAGGCATAGAAAAATCAAAAGCACATGCTGAACTACAGCGGCTTTATAAAAAAGGAGTAATTGAGAAAACCCAACACGAATCACAGGAATTCGTGTCCAACATCTTTATCAAAAACAAGAAAGATGGTGGTTGCCGCATCATCATCGATTTGACTACTTTGAATACTTTCGTACAATATATTCATTTCAAGATGGAAACCTTTGTTACTGCTAAGCAATTGATTTCCAAAGGTTACTACATGGCAAGCATCGATTTAAAAGATGCTTACTATAGAGTACCCATAAGAGGTGACCACAGATGTTATTTAAAATTCAACTGGATGGGTCAGCACTGGCAATACAGGGCACTCCCTAATGGTCTAACATCAGCCCCCAGGCTGTTCACAAAAATTTTGAAACCAGCCCTAGCGTTTCTGCGGAAACAAAAACACATGGTAATGGCATATCTAGATGACATACTTATTGTGGGCAAAACTTTGGAATTGGCTAAACAAGCGGTAACAGCCACAAAACAATTATTTGAAAAACTGGGGTTTATCATCCATCCAGTTAAGTCTAAATTAATGCCTTCAACCAAAATGGATTATCTGGGGTTCACCATTAACTCAGTTCACATGTCAGTGACTTTGCCGAAAGAAAAGGTTACAGCCTTAATAGAGGCTTGCAGCAAAATCATTGACATCACTAAACCATCCATCAGACTGGTAGCAATAATAATTGGGATAAGTGGCTGCGTTTCCAGCCACACAATTCGGACCTTTACATTATCAAAATTTACAGAGAGCGTTTCCAGCCACACAATTCGGACCTTTACATTATCAAAATTTACAGAGAGCGAAAATAGGAGCACTCAAAATTAATGGTGGTCATTTTGACAGACCAATGAAGCTACCAAACGAAGCCATAATGGAACTAAAATGGTGGGAACATAACATTAGGCATTGTTCCAATCCAATCATTATCAGCAACCAGTCTATGATACTACAAACTGATGCCAGTGCACTTGGTTGGGGTGCTACCAATTCCATCTCCAGCTGTGGAGGGAGATGGAATGCATAGGAGGTATTATTACAAACACTGGGCATAAACTACCAGGAGATGTTAAGTGCATTCCATGGCCTTCCAGAGATATTGTTCTGGGTTATATATCACCAGCATGTTTACAAATTGACAACACCACCGTAGTGGCATATACCAGGGGGGGGCAATCAACAACAGTGCAATTTTGCAACACAATTTGGAAAATGCTGTATTTAGAGAGATATTTGGATATCAGCTACCTACTTACCAGGTATTAACTAAATTTACAGGCAGACTTTGCGTCACGGTATTCAATGATAGTACCGAATGGCCTACTCAACCATGGTTCCCGCTGAAATTCGACATGGTATTAGAACCATATCGATCACTATCGCATCCAGGCTCAATCACCAGTTATCGAATTACTGGTTCATCCCGCAACAAGGGGAAGTTACCCAGATGCATTTTTGCTGCACCTATTAAATTGTAGATTTTTGATTCCCTCCTTTCTACTCATCACCGGGTACTTAAGGAAAATACAACAGTCTGGATATTTTGCATAGTACCCACAGACCTACTCAACCATGGTTCCCGGTGATACTCAAGACATGGTATTAGAAAAGCATCACATCCATCATAGACCTAATTTAACCTCAACCACAGATCAATCAACAGTCCCGTCTGTTCATTCCTATACAAGCCTCCATTTCGATGAGGGGCTCAGTTAGAGTGCCAAAGCACCTCGCTGTACACCTGGGACTGACGGCAAGGAACAGAGATACATTCTGTCGGCCCACACCCAGGTAACCAAAAACTCAGTACTTGGTGTACATAATGAAATCCCCCAAAAGTACTGTCACACAATAAATATGGGATGTGATCAATATACATGACCGTCTGTTCTGGAATTGCTGGCAAGCCTCCATTACAGCTCTTCACCTACGGAAACTGACATGAAAACTGCATGCAGAAGTGCCCTGGTCAACATACAAAGGGCCAGTCGCAGAGCGGCAAACTGTAGGACACACCCCCATGTAACCAAATTTCATGAGGGGAATTTTTGATGCTAATCCCCATCTAGAATTAGGTAAACAGAACAGACGGGGATGCAGGGCTTATACTGAATTCAGGGTCTACACCTACAGATCTGTCCTCTATTGTAACTGACAATGAAAACAGTATTATATGATGGAGTTTGTCAAAGATCATCAGAGGCAAAGAAATGGCACTTTTAATCAGCTACAAACAGCCACACAAAAAAGTGACAGTCCAGACCATCTCGAGATGGCTAAGACGGGTCCTAATAAAGGCTGGAGTAGACACTAACATTTTTAAATCTCACTCCATCAGGGCTGCAGCTACATCGGCAGCTATGAAGTTGGATGTTCCAATGGACCAAATCCTCAAGACAGCAGGATGGTCAACGGAGAGAACTTTCCAACGATTTTATAATAAACCAGTCATTGAACCTGGAACATTTTCAGAAACAATTTTAAGCTCTGTAATATGATTTTACCCCACAAATAGGGGCTATGATTTGGTGTTAATAAATTTATCGTTGTTTTCAATATCGTATTGATGTCTAATGATGTTAATCCTATTCTCCCCATAATCAAGGCAGATGTGATGCATGGACTCGTTTTCCACGGCATGAAATCACAGAGCTTTAAAATCTTTATGTAGTCACTCACGTGACTCCGAAGTAAAATAGTAAGATTAAAGGAGAACTTACCAGTTTGAATTTTGATCGTTATTTTATGAGGAGTAACGTTGAGGGAATACGTGCCCTCCGCTCCCACCCTTGATCATATACTCAACTGGTATCTCTTCTCTAATCTTACTATGTTTAGTCATTACAGTTATCTGTGATTTCACACCGCTGCTTTGAAGAATGACACGCATGCGTCCTGGCGGGGTTCTTCACGTATTCCCTCAACGTTACTCCTCATAAAATAACGATAAAACTTCAAACTGGTAAGTTCTCGTTTAATCTTACTATTATTTCTGCTTCAAATAAAAGTCACAAACTAACATATTCACCAATCAAAACATGATATATACCACAATAACATGCAGCAAAATTATAATATGGTATCTCAACTCTTTTTACATATTGCAATGAATGCAATTTTTATTATTTCTTTCCACTTCCAAACAAAAATGTGGTTGGATTATTCAGCGTTTGATCAACCTGTGTCAATAAATCCTGGACCTTGATAACATATATGCTTAACCATGCACAGTACAGATTGATGCAAGCATGTTTTCTGTGAAGGACTGAAAATTATCATGACATGGCCATAGCATGGGTCGTTATTGCTATTGGTACAGAAACACTCTCGCTTCCCACATAATTTATCCACAACAAAATATACAGGCTGCAAGGAATTTTCTAAAGGCATTTTATGATAATAGCTGTTAAAACTGACTATATCCATCTGATAGGTTAAACGTTACACTAACTAACAAGAGATGGCCAAAGGACATAAATGCAGCAAATGTTTGGTAATTTATTTAAAGGTGTCAAGACGCCACATTACCGGACATTCAGATTAGATGTATGTGGCAATGAAGATACCCAATTTGTAAGCACCATTTTTTTTTCTTAATTGTTGATAAATGCTTTTTCCATCATTCCCACTTCAGAATTAATGTTAAAATTTCAATTGAAATATCTCCTGACTAAATTTGTGATGTATATGACTGACTAGAAGTAAAACCTGGATAAATCCAACGTATAGTTGTGAATGTAGCTCATTAAATAACTACAGTACTGATACTCCATATTAAGAGCATTGATTTGCCATTAAAATGAATTCTGTAATAACGTGTCAGTGACAATCGAACACTGCGGTTTTATTGTTTCACGTGTTCACAATTTAATTAATCCATCTTTATGGATTAAAACAAATAATAACATTGGGAATTAAAACATATTTGATTGCATTCCGTTATCAAACATAGTCAATGTTAGCTCTGAAGACATTTCCAGCACAATTGGGTCGGGGGGGGGAGGGGGGTGTATGAATCGGTGCAGGATGGATAGATGGTGTTAATGGGGGGGGGTGCTTGAGAAGGCAATCGGTGTGGATTGGATGGATTGAGGCAGGGGAATTAGTGCGTGCTGGCTGGAGTAGGTACAATTGTGAGGGGAGAGCACGGGGGATGTCAGCGGGGTTGAATGGGGGGTATCTGTGCAGGATGAATGGGGGGAGCAGTGCAGGATGAAGGGGTGAGCAGTGCAGGGTGGATGGGAAGGGGGGTCAGTACAGGATGAATTGGGGGACCAGTGTAGGATTGATGGGGAGTGGCAGGAGAATCAATGCGAGGTGGCTAGAGATGAATAGATTGGGGGAGTGGGGAGCACAGGGGATGTCAGTGAGGACTGAATAGAGGCAGGAATGGGGATCAGTGCGGGATGGAGAGGAGGGGTCTCAGGATAAGGGGAGTGGAGGGGGCGTGAGAGAGAGAGGAAGGGGCAGAGGAGGTGGGAAGGAAGGCCAGCGCTCCTCGGCCAGCACCTGTCAGGCACGTAAATCGCAACCAAAATATGGAGGAGACAGAATATCTTGGCGGCTGCGCGCGCATGCGCACACTCTCACACGCGCGAGGATTCGGAGGCTTCTGTGAACGGTAATTTCATCTCTACTGTGCCTGTCTCGCCTACAGCCCTGCCTCAATCCAGACATGGCTGTTGGTTAACCTGGCGGGACAGGCAGAGTGAGCTGGGTTTAACGCTGCTTCTCTGCGCTGACTGGGGGCGCCGCGCCCGTTTGACTTCCGACACCTCTGGCCACCCCCGGGGGGGGGCTCTCGGGTGGGGACGGGGATGGTCCAGTGGTTCCGCAGCGATTGCAGCGCCGGAGACCGGGATCGGTCCTGGCTGCGGTGTAGGGCTGTCGAGAGTCTCCCTCCTCCAATCACCGCGCTCTATCCTCAGCCTCCCCCACAGTCCCCCTACTCTACTTCCGCCTCTGACCGACAACTCCCTCCTCCAAGGGTCTGTTTTGAAAGCGCCGTTGGCGGAGTGGCATCAGCGGCCGGAACCGCGGAGTTACTCCAGTTTTTAGTGCCTATCTTTGGTATAAACCAAGTTGCCAAGCTGGGCAAAATGACTCGCCGTTTAGGTTGCCCGGCGGCACTTTGAGTGGTCTGTGGCACCCGGGCAACCGTTAATTTCGAGCCCTGTATAGCTCCCAGCCCTTTCCCTGCAGCCCTTCTTGAATAGAGGCACATTTGCCACCCTCGGTCTTTCGGCATCTTGCTTGTATTTAATGACGACTCGTAAATTGCAGCCAGGGCACCCGCAATTTCCTCTCTAGTTTCCCACAGTGTCCTCGGATATATCTGGATAAGGGCCGGGGAGATTTGTCTACCTTCTTTTTTTTTTTTTTTTTTTAATTTATTAGAAGTAGTGTACATTACAGTGATATAAGCCGAAAATAACATAATACATTTCCTGTACCACTTCATATTTTAAACTTTAAAAAGAAGAAAAGTAAAGAGAGTTAGATAGGATAGTAAGTGCGTGAAAGAGTGAACAGAGACCCTTAGAAATGTAAAACTCGAAAAAGAGTTAAGAAGAAAGCCAAAGAAAAAGAAAGAGAGAAGAAGAGAACAGAAGATATAAAAAAAGTAAAAAAAGATAAAAGGGATATACCTACTTTGTATCTTTACACACCCCTCACCAGGTCCTGAAACCATTTATTTTCAAAGTTATGTTGCACCCTATACTTGTAATGAGTCGATAAATGGAGATCAAATCTTTTGGAAATGGTCTGGTTTACCTGCTAGGAGGAATCTCACGTCTTCCAGGTGACATATTTGAAATCCACATATTTATCGTTGGTGTTGGGGCGTTTTTCCAGAATTTGTATGAGTTTTTTCCCCGTTATTAAACCGTAATTAAGTAAGCTCTTTTGGAACGAGGTCAGCTCAAGGCTGGCTTCCATTGTTCCAAAAATAATCAATTCTGCGTTTGGTTTCAGTTTTATTTTAAATAATTTTGTAGAAATTTCAAAGAATTCATTCCAAAGTTTTTGGATTTTTATACAAAGGGATGTGCTATAGTTGCTTCTTGGGATAGACATTTATCACAGATTGGGGAGACATTTATGTGCATCACGACCTTCAGCACCTCTTCAACCGTAATACTGACTGCTCTGAAGATACATCCCTTGATTGCCCCAAGTTCCTTGGTTCTCCAGTTTTTCTCCATGGTAAAAACAGAGGAGAAATGCTCATTTTATATCATTTTTTTTCATTTATTTAAGACACTGTAAATTTATTCGATATGAATGAGTGCCTCCTGGTCTCACGGTACACTTAGATAAAAGTTCACTGAAGCAGATTGGATGCAGGCCATGGAAGCCGAGTATAGAAGTTGGGACATCATAATGCTGGTAGTGAGATCACACTTGAGATACTGCGTGCAGTTCTGGTTGCCCAGCCATTGGAAGAATGTCAGTAAGGTGGAAAGGATACAGAAGAGATTCATCAGATATTGCCTGGACTTGCAGGCTTGATTTGTAGGGAGACATTCGATAGACTGAGGATTATTTTTCTTAGCGTGGAAGATTGAGGGGCACAGGATCATGACGGGATTGGATAAATTGAATTCTCCCGTCTTTTTCCTCTGCTAAGGATCTTAAACCTGGAGGGCATAGGTTTAAGGTGACGGGGACTTTTTCCACTCTGACTCTAATCCATATCTGGAACAAGCTACCAGAGGAAGCTATAGCAGCATATACAATTACAACTTTTAAAAGACATTCATACATATGTATATGGATAGGAAAGGTTCAGAGCAATATGGGTCAAATGCGGGAAAATTGAACTAACTGAGAATGCTAACTTGGTCAGCATGGGCAAGGTGGTCCGGATGGCATGTTTCCATGCTTTATAGCTCCTTGACTCTGGTTAAAAGATTTGTAAAATATTCAAGAAATGAATATTGAATGGACAGTGTTTCTTTATTTTGCTTTGGAATGGGCCAAGGTTTCCAGGTATTTAAATTGCCTTAAAGAAGTCCATTCTAGTTCTGTGGTCACTTACTCGCCTTTGATCCAGTCGTAGATTAAAGTCCTGTGCTGTCAGTCTCATCACAGTGCTGTGCTTAAAACCTGTTTTAATCTGACACATTGCTGCATTGGTTCCTGAAGCATGGAAGTTTGGGCTAAATTTCCCCAATCCTCACCCCTCGAAGTTTCCTAGTGGAAGGAAGCCAAACCTGATGCATCCTTATTGCTATCTAGACTGTGATCACCAAATAGCAGAAACCAGTGACTGAACCAGGGCCCATTCAACTCTGTATTATACATTACCAGATCAGACATCCGCCAGCTGAGCTAATAGAGTTCCCAAACCAAGTATTTATAAAGAGACACCTGGAGGATGTAACATCTTGTGGTTTCATATCGTGCCCACCCTCCAATCCATTGAATGAGGAATTACTAGAGTGTGGGTGGCAGCTGTAGTTTAAAAAAAAGGTGAAGGTGTATATCTGCACAAAGTTATATCTGTCGGCTCACAGACACTCTTTGTCTCTTGCATAAACATATGACATACATATGTTTATGCATGTTGAGTTCTGTAATGAATTTTTTGAAAGCAAAACTTTGGAGAGGAGTGTACATCCTAATGATATCATCAATCCTGCAATCACTATCCCAGTCAGATTGCACTCTGTCCATTTAAGCTAATTCTAAGCTGGCAAAAGATTTCTCAACATCAAAGTCATCAAGTCAGGAAATGTGTATTTAGGAAACTGGCGTTCCTGACGTATTAGAAGACCTAGGAAATGTTTGTTTTCCAAAAAGGAACAGTCCACTATGATCTGATTATGACTGGGGAGCAGCTGGGAGCACAGTGCTGCACGTAGAGTCCATTATACCCAATACCTCAACTGTTCCGCTTGTCAATTGGGGGTAGAGAGGAGGATATAGTCTTCTGCATTGTAGCGCATCAGTTCAATAAACAAGCAGATGGAAGGACCATTCAGAAGGATGATAACTGGGGAAGAAGCTGTTCCTGGGTCTGGTGTTGTATGCTGTCAATCTTCTGTGCCTTCTGCTTGGGAGCAAGGAGAAGAAGGATTGACCAGGGTGGGGCAAGCCTTTGATTATGTTGGCTGCTTTTCTGATGCAGCATGAAGTGTAGTTGGAGTCAATGGTGAGAAGTCTGGTCTGTATGATTCTCCCCTCTAGGAGAAGATACAAAAGCTTTAAAGCACATGCAACCAGATTCAGAATCAGTCTTTTCCTCGGTGTTAAAAGACTACACGGCAGACCTCTAATAAGCTGAGGGTGTAGTCCTGATCTCCTGACCTACCTCATTACGGCCCTTGTATGTAAATCTGCACAAGTTTCTCTAACTGCTGTAGCATTATATTCTGCAATCTAGTATTTGTCTCTTTGGACTACCTGTTGCATGTGTGTAAGGCTTGATAGTGTTCATACATGCTATTGGAATGGATAGCATGCAAAGTTTTTCACTGTATCTCGATCCTGGGATAAACCAATAGCTAGCAAAGGGTTACATAAAAGGTTTTTGCTCATGGGTCTTAATTTTGGCACAGACTCTGTACAATCATATAGTTCCTTCTATGAAAACAATAAATGTCCAAAAACCCAATGAAGCTTCACTAGGATTTTCACAGTAGTAGCATTGAACAACATATGAGGTGTGTTTGGGTCAGATGATCAAGGGCCTGATGGAAGAGTGAATAATATCTTGAGGAGGGATTTGAGAACTTGGGGTCAGGCAGCTGAAGGCACAATTGCCAAGAGATCTGATAAAAATCAGATGCGGAAGAGGAAGGAACTGGGAGAACTTGGTCATCTAGAGAGGTTGTAAAGTGCAAAGTTACTGTGGAAAGAAAGATGGAACAATAATGTTGCTATCTTTGCGAATGGTAGGTTTTCATAACTTTTTAAGTTTCTTAAGTTAAGTCATCAGAAGGGAGTGATTTGTGACTTAAGCAAACTATTGTGGTTTGCAGCAGAGCCATGCAGCAGGAAAACAGATACTTTGCCCCAACACATCCATGTTGTTCAAGATGCCCATCTAAGCTCGTACCATGTGCCCACAATGAGACCCAATTCCATCTAATCTTTTACTTTCTATGTAAGTGCCCAAATGTTTTATTAAATGTTGTTATTGTACTTGCCACAACCACTTGCTCGTTCCATATACATGTGTGGAAAAAGTTGCCCCTTGGGTTCCTGTTAAATTTTTCCAATCTCACCTTAAACCTGTCCTCTCATTCTTGATTTCCCATAAAATGGGAAAAAAATCTGCAATCATCCTATCTTTACCACTCATGATTGTATACATCTCTATAAGACACCCTCGCAATTTCCTGCGCTCCAAGGAATAAAATCCCAGCCTGCTCAAACATTCCCTATAAACTCAATACTTTGAGTCCTAGCAACATCAGTATAAATCATTCCTACATTCTTTCCAGTTAAAGTGCATCTTTCCTATACAGAGCATTCAGAAAGTATTCAGACCCCTTCACTTTTCCACATTTTGTTACATTACAGCCTTATTCTAAAATTGACTAAATTCATTTTTTTACCCCATAATAAACAGTGAAAACAGGTGTTTAGAATTTTTAGCAAAGTAATTAAAAATAAATAACTGAAATATCACATTTCCATAAGTATTCAGACCCTTCACTCAGTACTTTGTTGAGGCACCTTAATGGCAGTGATTACAGCCTCAAGTCTTGGGTATGATGCTACAAGCTTGGCATCTTGGGTATGACGCTACAAGCTTGGACACCTGTATTTGGGTAATTTCTCCCATTCTTCTCTGCAGATCCTCTCAAGCTCTGTCAGGTTGGATGGGGAGCGTCGATGCACAGCTATTTTCAGGTCCCTCCAGAGATATTTGATCATGTTCAAGTCCGGGCTCTGGCTAGGCCTCTCAAGGACATTCACAGACTTGTCGCGAAGCCACTCCTGCGTTGTCTTGGCTGTGTGCTTAAGGTCGTTGTCCTGTTGGAAGGTGAACCTCTGCCTCAGACTGAGGTCCTGAAGGCTCTGGAGCAGGTTTTCATCAAGGATCTCTCTGTACTTTGTTTTTATATTATGGGGTGTTGTGTGTAAATTGATGATTTTAAAAAATGAATTAACCCATTTTAGAATAAAGCTGTAACGTAACAAAATGTGGAAAACGTGAAGGGGTCTGAATACTTCTGTAGCAGGGTGATCAAAGTTGATACAAGTATAAAATTAAAGATACACTGAGGACAAGAGTTTTTGAGATAAATTGAAGCACTGATGAGGGAAAAGGTTGGCAGTAGCTGAGGGCAAGTAATTGTGAACAGTGTTAGTTTAAAACAGGATGTGAAGTTGCGTGGTCACCTATTAAATGGCTAAGGTGCAAAAGAAGAAGATAGCAGAGGAAGACGCAGCTTCCAATCTAGGCTAATAGAGAAAATAAATCAAGCGTTTTGAAGGTATTTACACTACCGAGATCAGGGCAAAAGCAGTTTGTTTTTTGGTTTTTTTTGTAATTTTTGCTATGGATTGAGATTTCCTGGTAGCCTTGGTCTCGCACAGCATCTATTTGTGTAAGAATGTAAAATTGCCAACAATTGATTATAGAACAGATATTGTGTTGTCTCCAGTCTCTTATCTATTTAAATATCAGTGTTTAGTGTACGGCCCAAGTCCAGGCAAGAAGATCAATTGATCGAAAAAGAGCACAGTATTTTTTGTCCCAGAGCATTTTAAACAAGGACTGTCCTGATCTTGGGTGCAGTCGATATGGAATTTGCATGTTCTCCCTTTAACTGTTTCTTCCGGGTGTTCTGGTTTCCTCCCACATGCCAGAGATGTGTTGGTGGGTTCATTGCCCGTTGTAAGTTATCCCTCGGGTTGGTGGGTTGCTGGAGACCTGGGAGTTGACGGACATGTGAGGGAGAAGAGGTTGCAAGGAGGATTACGGGAATTGGGACTGGTGGGATTGCTCTGAGAACAAGCACAGTGAGACCCCATGGCCAGGTAATTAGTGTTAGTGATTTATGTTTGCAAAATCTACCTTGTTTTTCTTTGAAATGGCATGATGAAATCTTATATCCATCCTGAAAGGCACATAAGAGTCCAGTTTCAAAATCTATCTATATATTCAGCCCTCCTTTTCTATAACACTGGTCAATCTAGATTTTGCAGAGCCAAGAATATTTCTGCAATACATTTTGCTTAATGTGAAATATTGAGTCAGTTTTCAAGAAGTCTTTGTCCTGCTGCATCCAAAACATAACGGTCTTTACCTTCAATCTAAACTTAGCAATGCGGTTCTCACTCAGTCTAATTTCTAGATACTAGTTTGGTCGAGACTGGATCCAAACTCTTGTGTAAGAATGCCAACAATTGTGCCTAAATTCACAGGCCACCAAACATACCAATAGACCCACCAGTGAAAATGTTCCCATTGTTAAGCTATTCGTCACTGGTTTTCCAGTTGCAAAATACAAAACCCAGCCATGGAATTCCCTCGGCATACAGTTAATCTGTGGTCCCAAAGTTTGAATGTTGCTAAATGTTTCTAACATTTAAAGTATTCAAAATCCATTAAAAAACAAAGTATACCAAAACGTTAGAAAGCAATAGGATGTATGAAAATTATCTACATTGAATCAAATAAGCCCTTCTCCCCTGCAATCATTTCCTCTAACCAAATGGGTGGCCTTGCTGAATCTGTACAAGGACTAACTTGGCACAGGAATGTTGAAGAGTCAAGTCAAGAGTGTGTTATTGTCATATGTCCCAGATAGAACAATGACATTATTATTTGCAGCAGCACAACAAATTGTGCTGGGGATCTTTTGTAACTGTCAAGGTTTGTGTAAAGCAGCAACCATCCCAGTCGGGTATTGCTGGCTCATTGCCCTGCTAGAGGGCTCAGCCTAGATTTTGGAGTGAGGAATGGAAGGGTGGGGTGCAGTGGAATTGGGAAGAGATGGGAATTGAAAGCTAATGATTGATTTATTCTTTTGTTTCACAGGGGCTGGAATGACTACTGGATATTAGCTATGCAGAGCCTGAAGATGACTATGCTCAAAAACCATGTTTAGTGTGGTAGCTTGGTTTCTGTGGATGTGGACAGATTGAAACCAGCAAGATATCAGTACAGTACTTCATGCCTTCTTCCCCCCCCCCCCCCCCCCCCCCATTTCCCTTCCTTGAATTCCCCCACCCCTTCTTTCCTGCGTTTCTTCCCTCAGAGACCTCAGAATAGACTCTTATTGCAGAACTTGCGAGATTGGACATATAACGAGTCTAATCGCCTGCCATACCATATACATAACGAAGAAAGTGGTTTCTGGTTCCAAAACTCAGTGTTGCGGAAATGGATTCTTCCAAATGGACTCTCTGCCAAACGATAGATTGGAAGAACTTGGCCCTTTCAGTGTCGCTTTGCACTTTGCCCTGAGAAAACGGGGATGAAGTCATTTGTTGGAACATTTTGTTTCTTTGTTTGGGTGCCATATTGTTTTACAACGACATGTGGAATTTTTCAAAGCTTGGTATGTATTGGGAAGCAGTATTCTGTCAAAACTTGTAAAGGTGCCCTGGAATTTGGCTCAATTTCTCTCATTTTCATTTAGATTATTATTAATGGATGCATGTTCAGCACAAGGAAAACAGTGCATCGAATGAATTCCTAAAGTTGGTGTTTTTTGAATGGGGTGGGGGGTGTTCTTTTTTAAAATATATATAATATATATATAATATATATATGATATATATATTATATATAAAACTAACAGTAAATAGAAGTGGTAGCTGCTTATATATGAAAATTACATGCATTTGAGCTGTGTCGAATGTAGCTAGTTGTATATAAATGTTGTGTGCTAATTGTATAGTAACCAGTTTGAAGCTTCTCATGGTTTTTAACCCCTTTCCCTTCAGTGTTCCTGAAACTAAATGAGGGCTATGTTGCACTAACTGTGAAAAGCATGTACTTACGTGTGGACTGCTGTGCCCCGTACCTCTTTAGAAACAGGGCCACTACTGTGTTCAAGAGTGAAACCCAGTTTGATTTTAAATACAGATTAGTGACCTCATTTCTCTTCTCATTTCAAATATTTTCTTTTTACAGGAAGATGTGGAAGTCCTATTTGAAATTGTATTTAAAATTACATTGGATTTATTAAGGAAAGCTTTTTCATTTTTCTCTACCCCCCCCCCCCCCTTCCAAACTCCCACCTCAAGCCTCTAGTATATAATTAGGTGCAGTTCTTGGACCAAGTAATTATTGACTATCTTTGTTTTTGTACATATTCTGGAATCCTCCTAGTGTTTTAGCCTGATGTGGTCATCTGCTACCTAGCTGCCAGACAAGCTTCAGACTAAATAAAATGATTCTCTCCTCCTTCCCACAGCCTTTCAAAGAAAGGTTGCAATTTCCTAGAGCACACGTTTTGTAAAGGTTGAAAGCTATGTTTTAAGACATCTCAATTAACATTATTATCTTTGCAGAAGCGGTTTCTGCAAGTATTGCCTCTATAGTTTGTGTATGTTGCAAACATTGTCACGGCCAAAGCTCAGATTCTGTACTCTTCCCCCTTCTCTCCCCTGAGGAGGGGATTCAACTGCTTGTGTTTTACACATTTTGAGAGACAAGGCGTCTGGTCCCACAAAAGTTGGTGTCTTGTTTGTATTTGGGTGTATATTTTGTAATGCTTTAATTTAAAGACCTGTTTTGAAGTCCTATGCCCAGTGTGTGCTGCAAAGGAATCTTTTTTTCAGTTGGCAGCTGCAGAACCATGTAGCAGGAATGCAAGGAACCGAGGATTAAGGAACTGTTTGACATTGGCTGTACTCTACGAGTATGCTTAGTGCTCACAGCTGTGGACCCTGCTGAGGGACAGTCCGGCTGATGCTCTGAAAGTGCTGGGATATGATGATTATGTCATGTAATTATGTTTGAAACCTCCGAACCCTGCCATCTTACCAGTTGAAATAAGTATATATGTCGGGACAGTTCATTACGACTGTTATAAATGTACAGAAAATTGTTTCAGTTCAAGCTTTACCGTGGAATGTGCTTAATAAATTCAGTTTAAAAAAATGACTGAGCTAAACGGAGCAATTGAATGTGCAGAGGGGAGTGTCCTTCACAAAGCAGGAGGCTCGTAAACCCTTGGGTGATCTATAGTAGATCATCCCAACCGTGTGTTGTCAGTAATACTGTTGACGCAATGTTATATCTGTCTTGTATTCATTTCAACAAGGTAAGTTCAGGGGTGAGCTAACCCAGGCCATTAAGTAGATATCATTATCGAGTTGGTAGATTAAAAATACACTATTTCCCTGGGTAGAAACATTTAGGGTAAGGGGGCATAACTTTAAAACTAGTTAAGCAGTTGAGTAACTCAGCAGAACAGGCAGCATCTCAGAAGGAATTATATTATTAATTATTAATTCTATTATTCATAGAAGGAATTGGGTGACGTTTCAGAGTGAAGGATCTTGACCCGAAACGCCACCCATTTCTTCTGTCCAGAGATATGCTGCCTGTCCCGCTGAGTTACTCCAGCATTTTGTGTCTATCTTCAGTGTAAACCAGCATCTGCACTTCCTTCCTACACATTGAGCAGTTGAGTAATGGTCTCGGGAAAGGGTGCTTCCAAGGGAGGTGGGTGGAGATCTGGAATTCCGAGATTTAAAGAATTTTGTGAGGTAAAGATATTAAGGAATTTGGAACCAAGGAGGGTGAAATAATGAATCAATTATGCTAAAGTCAAATGGTGATCAAGACTGAAGAAATGCAAGGTCTATTGTACGTGTGGAGTCCTCAACTTGTGTTCTGCACTGTTCCAAGATCTACTTGTTGCAGTGGGAAATGTACATACAGTAAAGGGTAAACCTCAGCTGTAAGGGACCTACCTGTGTGCAGTGAATACATGCTCTTCATCCATATTCCAGCCTTGACTAAACTGGACAACTTTGGGTTGATCCAGTCAAGAATGTTCCTCCAAGATTGAGATTCAAACCGAATCGAACCATCGTTAGACGGAGTTTTCCTCTATTCCGTCTGATCTGCATCCACGATGGAATTGCCTGGGAATTCGGAATCTTTTTGGACAAAAATATTCCATTATTTAAAAGTTCTACATGGCAAAACTGGGGCACTAGCAATTGAGCCTGGACACAAACTGACATTCCAGAAGAGAGCAAAGTTTTTTTAACTGGTCAATCAATGCTAGATAGAAAAGTTAACTTTGAATACATAAACTGTAATAGCCAGTAATTGAAGCTCTTGGAAGCCGATTTATGACGTTTTTCCCAAATAATCTGTTCTTTTTAAATTTGTTTTCGGCAAAATCATTCTTCTATATTTGTGTACCTCCAAGAAAGTTCTGAGCTTAATTAAAGCTGTTTTTAAGCTTGAAGTTAATTTGGGCTCAATTAAAATTAATGAATGTCCTTGGTGATTTCCAAGAGGTGCCACCATTACCAGTCAAATGTGCTGTTGTCTGGATGCAATCTGTTTAGAGTTACATTTGGTTAAGAGAGTACAACAATACAAAATCTATGGGACAGGTTGCCATTCCTCTCGTCAGGTACATGACAATCGCTAAGAGCTGCCCAAAGTAATCCTGCCTTCCATACAAGGTCTGACCCCTGGGGAGGCACTGCTGTTGAGCAAACATCCACGTACAGTTAGAAACATAGAAAATAGGTGCAGGAGTAGGCCATTCAGCACCCCGTTCTGGCTTTTCCCCCATATCCCTTGGTTCCCTCAGCCCATAGAACTAAATCTAACTCTCTTGAAAACATCCAGTGAATTGGCCTCCACTGCCTTCTGTGGCAGAGAATTCCGCAGATACACAACTCTCTGGGTGAAAAGTTTTTCCTCATCTCAGTCCTAAATGGCCTACCTCTTTTTCTTAAACTGTGACCCCTAGTTCTGGATTCCCCCAACATTGGAAACATTTTTCCTGCATCTACCCTGTCCAATCCTCTAAAGAATGTTATATATTTCCATAAGACACCTTCCCATCCTTCTAAATTCCAGCGAATACAAGCCCAGTCGACTAATTATTTCATCATTTGTCAGTCCCACCATCCCGGGAATTAACCTGGGTGACTCCCTCAATGACAATAATGTCCCTCCTCAAATTAGGAGACCAAAATTGCACACAATACTCCAGTTGAATTGTTTCCTGGAAGTGCATCAGATCCCTTTTAACCCTCCAAGTGAAAGAATTGTTTCTTGCTTTCTTCTATATTACTAAAAGTCTGAT